>NW_013668663.1:63533-88623 GCF_000517525.1 Limulus polyphemus | reverse complement strand
ATATTTTGTGTAAGAAAGCATTGTAATGTTTACTGATAAACTGCCAAGTTTCGTTAAAACTCACTTACTAATTTAAAAGTTATAGCATGAAAACTATAACAAGCACAAAATGGTTACAAGGTCGGTCCCAGGGACCGAGCCTAGGTTGAAAGAGTGAAACAAACTGAAACAAATGATACAACCACACACAAAGAAGGGTAATAAATAATAATAAGACAAGAAGGAAATAAGAAGAAAATAATGAGAGCATGGGGAAAAAGGACTTAATCATGACATTATGAATATGAGATTAACTGTGATGAATAACCTGGAAAGTATTACTGGAAAATATAATGTACCTTTGATTCTTACTAATGTTGAAATAATGCTCCAATTTTGACACTTCAGATTTTTCATGGAAGAGACAACACTTGCAAAGATACATATTGTGGTGAAAGAGAGAAAACAGTTTTACCCGGGGTTTCAAGGAACATAGTTTTACCAAGTTGTTCTAGCACAGTTTTACCTGGTGCTTTTGATAAGCACACTGCAAGGATATTTTTCACTTGATCAAGCTGAAATAACAATGAGTGAGTGAAAGTGTCAATAGTATGTGAAATTTACAAGTAATAGCTTAGACACCATATAAAATATATACATATGGTGTACCAAGGCCTTTGGTTGTTATAGGGTTATTTTCTGTCTTGCAGATTGAAATATTTTAATAAGCAAACAGTTTTACTGAATATTTTTTAAATGATATTTCCTTATAACATACAATTTTGAAGCATGAAAATGCAAGTTTTAAGTGTAATAAGAGGAGGCAGAAGGTACCAATAGTAGATGGTGAAACCCTGTAAGTCATGCCATAAAGTGTTGTAAAATTTTTAAATGGAAGAAAGTCCCTAAGGAAGGACAATGAAGGCATTGGCAAAAACTAGCAGTCAAAGGTGAGATTAGTGACACATATCCCGAGTTAGCTCAACTATGTAGGACCTGAGTATTCTTGACTCCCATTCCTTCCTACTGAAACTGGGCTCTGTCTACAGGACAACAAAATGGTAAGCTAGACATGAGGATGAGTCAGAGTTTGGCATGCATGTTTTATGAGTGATGATGGGTATGAGTACATAAGTGTCTAGCATTAAACTGAATTGGTAAATGAGTTGGACTGATGTCATCAAAGGTTGAGCAGCCAGCAATGGCTGGTAAAGGCCCTAATGCCACTGTGAAGTCCACAGTATTGGATCATCAGAGTCAATGCTGTCTCGTGTGGAGGAGCAGAGCTTCCAAGCAACCCAGCAGCAGGAGTCCATACTACTGCTAGAGCTATCTACAAAGGTGAAGACTGAAGAAAAGGTAGGTCTGATAATTTTTCCCATCACAAAGTGCAACACAATGATGAGTGTGTTTGTTTATTGTTCAGTGAAAAGTTACATAATGAGCTATCTATGACATGCCCAGCACAGGTATTGAAACCCAGTTTTGAGCATTATAAGTCACTGCTGAGTCATTGAAAGCACAACAATGAGGAAAAGCTAACAGTCATTTTAGAATCTTCAATGTGACCACTTCATCCTCACAGCCAAGAGCTAAGTGTATCTCAAGGTATATCACAGTTAGGTGCAACAGGTTCCGGCAAGGCTGTAATGTTGGCATCTAAGATCAGAATGACAATATCGCAGATTAGCTGGACAGCTAGTATAATTGTTCCTGTCATCAACAAGAGAGCTTCGACATTAAGGATTGGACTTGTTAGATGATCACAAAGGATGTATACCACCTGTAGTCTCTAAGGCAACGCACCACTGACAAAGAGACCATATGGAGACATCCTAGAAGATGCCTAGTGTGGAACTCCCTTCCAGGTTATCTTAGGTGATCATGCAACAGCCCAAGTTAAAGAAGATTCCAGTGCTCAAGCTCCACTGCCAGGAGATGGCAGTTGAGTAGACAGAGACCTGAGCCCCTCTCAACTGGAAAGAAGATTGGTTGAGGTGAAAGAACATTCTTCTGTTTTGATACAAGAAGGAAGTACAGCACCTACTGAACAGGCTAGCTGAAACCATGCGGAACTTAGTGTTGGCCAGATCAAACCTCAAGGCACCCACAGCTGCCAATCAAAAGACAACAGTGATATTGGAAGCTCTGTTGATGGTGTTATGATAAGCAAAGTGGAAACTTGACCACTTTTTGAGGTGAGTGTATATTTCGTACACATTTAGTTCATCATACGTTATTTTGTATCTTACTTTTAATTTGGAGTGTCCTCTGCCTTTTGTAGCTCTAAATCATTTGACATACGTCTTTTTTTTAAATGGTATTTATTCTGTTTTTCTTTCAAGTTATTTTAATGATTAAATATTTTTTGTGTTAGATTGTGACTCTTAAATTGGACATGGTATCTCTACTTTTTATTTCTTTTTCTTCTTTAATTTTAGTTTTGTGATTATACATTATACTTGTACCTTACATTTTCAATGTTAAATGCTATTTTACATGCAGTTATACATGTTATAGGGTGTTTTAATGGGATATTTCATGTGTTTTATGTTGTTAATGGTTAAATTGTTTGTACATTTATCAAATGTTTGAATTAAATGGGCTTAAGAGTAAAAAACACAAAGAATGTTAGTTTTTATGTCTTTTACTCTTAATATAGTAGTACAATGTACCTAAACAGGGGTTAAATTTTGATTTTTAATTTAGTGTTTTCAGTGATTTCCTTTACTTATGATTTAAAGTAGGAAAATGTTTTTCATATTGATGCATTCAGTAAGAGTTAAGGCATGCTTAAATCTATTCCAGATGGATTTTTAAAATCTTCAACTGCACATAATAAAAGAGCTCTTTGATAAAGTGTGAGTTATAAATGTAGAAGTTATGCTTCAAGAGAAAGAAGAAGGTTGGCTAACTACCTGTATAAAAATTGGAAGCCTTCACACAGATTGTGATTATTATTTAAAAAGGGATTTCACCAGTCAGGAAATTTATAGAGTTTACTTGAAATATTTAGGAGAAAAAGAAAATCAAACATTTATTTTAGGAGTAGAAGATGGTAATCTACTATATAAAGATGAAAAGCTGATATCTTGGTTGTTTCAGTACCAATCAACATGCAATGATAGCACTTTCTGCTGACACAAGCAAGTTTGTTTTTTAAAATTTTTCCAACCACACACATATATATATATATAAAACACACGATGCACTACTTTGGGCATATAATTAGATGTAAGGATAGGTTGGTAGAGATTGTGAGGAGTAATAAAATAAAACTGGGTATAAGCGTGCCTCACATTTGGTATTGCTGGTGCACAAAAATCATAATCATTGGCTGAAATTCCCCATTATGTTTGCTTGGCTGTCAATGAGACACATTGATGCAACATCACCCAATTTTGTCCATTCAGAACCCTTGGCTACAACTCTAGAATAACCTGTATGTTTTACCCGCAGCACATTTCAATTTTGAAAATTCCCAAATTATTGACTCCAGCAAAATGCCACAACCCTACTCTGAAACAGAGTGGTATTATGTACCCTCAGGAAGACAGGCCTCCATGGTCCACCACCCCACTGCTCGAAACTGGTAAGTGGCAAGAACTCCCGTTCACTACTAAAAGAAAGGGAGGAAAAGTTTGTTGGAGAGTCTGAAGGACTGCAACACTGAAGACTATGCAATGGGTGACCAGGATACCCTATTTTGAAAAAGCAAAGCTACCACATTGACGGAGTCGATCAACCAACACCTGGCAGAGTCAAGAACCGTACATCAGGTCTGAAGTAGGAAGAGCTTCCATGCCACGTATCATCAGAGATGGGCAGTAATCCCTGTCAGCTTTACCCATGTAAGTCCATGAGTGTACAGTCCAAAACAAACATATTTATGAAGCAAAAGACCACAAGATATAACTACGATTGATTCTGCTGAACACCCCATCTCTATGGTGTGCATAACATTAACATGCAACATGATGATTTGTCCTGTATGAATTGTTGATATTAATGTATACATGACATCAGCATACAGTCATCTAGCATGCTTACATGATGGAGAGTGCAGATTTAAGACTTAGTATATCTGGTCAGGCATCACTCGCCACAGAGCAGGATCCATAACCGATGAGCAAGAGGCCCCTGTAAAGGAAAAGAAACTTAGTACTTACCTGTCACAAAGAAACAGAGGTATACAGAATGGCAACTGGAGGTAAGCAGAAACCCACAGAGCATAAAACGACCAAGTGATGAAGTGAGTGAGATGTAAAGGTATATGGGGTAGTCCACATACCTGCACTGATGATGCTCTCCAAAGAAAGACAGAAATGGGCAGCCAGGGGCTTGGTCAACTGATGGAACTAATGAAAAAAACATGATTAAACAACAATCATCTAGCAAAAGGGAAGAAAATGGCAGCTGAATAATTGAGAAAGTCCAACCCATAATAGTAATGGGAGAAAGGTCATGTGAAACAGTAGGATTCCAATGAATAAACAAATGGGCATGGGAACCATGGAAGAGAGCAGTGCATGTCATATACCATTTGAGGGCTCTGACCAGGCAAAGTAGGTGATCAGGATCTGAATGGTCATAAAGTTGGGAGATGGAGGAAAGTGAAAGGAAACACGGTAAATATTGATCGCAAAAACATCAGAACGATAGTGACCGCATGCCAACAATAATAGAAAAAAGGACTTCAATGAAAGGTGATATAACAAGCTAGACAACAAATGTTCAAATGGAGGATGAATAAGGATGTGAAGGACAACAGTGAGATTCCAATCCAGGAGAAAAGTAGGGCAGGGAGGACGAGCAATGGTGAATGAATAAATGAAATATGATAGATAGGAAAGTAGAGTGGAACACAGAAGCAAATATGGTAAATGGAAAGGTGGAAGACAAAGCCACCCTGTAACCCATAAGAGGAAATAGAGAGTAAAAAAAGACAACAAGTAATCAAGAGCAGTAAGTAGCCTACTTACGCTGATAAACCACCAATGATGATGGTCGAACTGGATGGGAAATCAAAGATGCAACACATCTGGAAAGTCCGGAACCATCTGGCAAAGGCCCTGACAAAAGCCATGCATGAAGATGGAATATGGGTAGGGTAGTATGACACACTGAAGCGAGGCTGGAAAAGGAGCGTGAGAAACAAAGTGAGATGAATAGGTGGTAACACCAGCATCTGTCATAAAAGTGGAAACCACATCTGAGCTGGCCAATACAGTGCCACTAACCTAACTTGACAAGGAGTGGTCAGAACTATTGAAAGGACACGAGGAGGAAGCCAAATAGGAGGATAAGCATATAGGTAACAACTGAACCAATTCTGGCTTTGAGCATCCACCTGCAGATGAGGAACATGTGACTAAAATGGGGAAGTTGTGTGTTGAGAGGAGATGCAAATACATCCAAACTGGGGACATCCCAGCACGCATACAATTCCTGAAAAACCATAGGATCCAAAAATTACTCCATCAGTAGAAAGTAATTTGATGGCTGTGGGCCCAATACAGAAGATTCAAATTTTGAAAGCAAAGGTCCCTTGACTAGATGCCACCTTGCCTGGTGATATAGGACACCACTGTTGAATTATCCATGTGGATCAGAAGAGACAGCAGGAAGTGAAGGACAGCTAACCGAGCAGCAAGAAGCTCCAAGATATTGATATGGGGAGTGGATTTGAAAAGAGTTCACTGTCTCAAAACTTCCTGCCAGTCAAGATACGCTCCCCAACTGGAAAGGGAAGTATCTGTAAAAATGTGACAAACCAGATAAGGCAGAGGAAGATAAACCCATGTGGTAGTATTCATCCAATCCAGCCACCAGGCAAAGTCTGTCAGTAAGTATGGGTAATAGTAGCATCCAAGGGATCCCAAACAAAGCTCCACTGGTCAATTAAAAATGAACCAGAAACTGGGTAGATGTAAGGAATGACTTCTCCACTTTTATGAGCCAACCGACCCTGTCAGCTTTCCGAAGAAGAAACTAAGTATGGAGGGCAAGGTCAGCCTGTTAGGATGTCAGCAGGAGACAGTCATCAAGGTAATGGTGGAAATGAATGCCTCTGGGAATGAAGCAGTTAAGTGAATGACAGGATGACTTGATAGAACACATAGGGGGCCGAGGCCAGGCTAAATGGAAGTACCTAAAACTGAAAACACACCTGTGATGAACAAAATGAAGGAAATGTAGGTATGCTGGGGAGATGGGAATATGGAGATATGCATCCAACACATCAACCTTCGTCATCCACTGACATGATAGAAAAACCAAACAAAGAATAAAGTACTTGTTGAACTTGGGAATAATGAGAAAGCAATTCAGAGACATTAAATTGATCACTGGGGGCCAGTCTCCTGTCTTTTAGAGAATGACAAACAGATGAAAATAAAACCCTGGATGAGAAGGATTTCTTCATTTGATGGCACCCTTGAAAATTAAATCTCGAATTGCCTCTAACAAATGCTGGCATGAAATGGGATCCCATGTAGGGGAGGGGGGAATTGGATGGGAGAAACAACGGGGAAAACGACAGGAAGCAGAGAGCCAGAGCTTTGGAAACAACCTTTGAAACCCATGAATCTACTGTAAAACACCTCCAAACATGGGCAAACAGGAAAAGTCTGTCCCCCATTGGCCCTGAACTGAATACTGAGTCACTGACAAGGAATGCCTGAAAATGACAATGGGCAGCCAAACAAATGTACAACAGATGGACAAGAAGGTGGTGAGTTAGCCACTGAGACATAAAAAGATGGGTGGGACAAACAAGAAGCCAAT
Organism: Limulus polyphemus; assembly: GCF_000517525.1. NCBI lineage: Eukaryota > Metazoa > Arthropoda > Merostomata > Xiphosura > Limulidae > Limulus > Limulus polyphemus. The sequence continues at coordinate 81,858 of NW_013668663.1, read as the reverse complement.
ATTACATCCCAAACCACTCAGAGGAATATGAGATTCCAAATGTTGGGAGTCTAAATATGGGTAGGTGGTACGATGAAAAGCAAAAGCATAATCATCCAATGTATGAGGGGACGAGGCATACTGACTCCCGATCACAACTGTTCCCCAAAACAACAAGCATGAAACCCAATATCTGGTGAAGAAGGAAAAACCAGATATTGACCCAAAGATTTGTTTCCAAGGAGGGCTGGGGTAGAATCATAGGAAACAGGAGACAAAAACAAAATCAAACAAATCTGATGAATAAAGTCAACAATGGGAGAAGAAGGCCCAGGAAAGTCCCCTGGTATGACATGGATCTGAGAAGTATATTCAGAAGGGGGGAAAAGGATGTACAAATTCTCATCCTTCCTGTCAGACACACCAGACACTGGTATGACGGGATACTCCTCAGGTCGTGAATGTTGCATGAAATGAGACAATTCTCTACAGATCATAAAAGTCATATCATCAGCCGATAACTGTGGGACTGACCCTAAAGACGTGGTCTGTAAATATGCAGGTGCAGTAATAGCAGTAGTAGTTGTAACTACTTGAAACTGCAAGTGCATAATTACAAAGTATAAACTTGAACATATTGAACAAAAAGTATCCAGAAAAAAAAAAAATGCACAAAATGGAAATCACGAGCAAAAACAAACACGTCTTATTAGTAAGACTGCTAATCGAGAAGTGATTAACAAGTGCATTATTAGAGAGAGTGCTAGTTACCATAGGGGTAGCATTGCACTCCTATTGGTGAAGAGTTGCTCCATGATCATTTTCACATAGATATGCAGAAAGAAGTGGGAGTTACAAAGCTAGTGGCAAGCAAAACATTTGCACTGATAGAGGACAGTACTAATCGAGAAAGCTTTTTGTGAGAGTAGGTAAGATATTGTGTTGGAATTAATTTGCTGTTTAGTTATGCAACTGGATGGCTTCAAACAATTAATATGGATCTGTAAAAGGCAAGAAAGGTAAACCATTACTACATCCAAACACAATATTTTAGTATGATTACACATATTCCTATAATAGTGCTGAAACAAACATTCATTAAGTTAATTCACTAATTCTTCAGGCCTGGACCTACATTTTAACACAATACTGGAGAGTTTATAATCTAGCAGAGGAATGAATGCAAGAAAATCATCATATCTCTGTCTGCATCATATTACACCTCAAACATGGTGAATGAAGGGATTGTATAATAATAGGAAGAATACTAAAATAAATGTCCAATTAGTAAAAATTGGCCAATTAATTGTTAGAAAAGAGTCATAATTATGCAACTGTTTTTCTCATATTATCAATTTCAAAAATAGGAAGATAAAACAAAATTATTTACAAAGAAGAAAGATAGTAATATTCATTTACAACTCACACATCCAGGTTGGAAAGAATAATTAATATATCAATGATGAGTCAGAAAATTATTGATGAGCCCCCTTAACTAAGATGTTGAATGAATTCTGCTGTCTGTCCTATATTTCCTCTTTTGTATATACACTTTTCTGTTCTTACTCTTATAGTTGAAAAACACAAAAGACACAGGTGTGCACCTATGCTCTCAAATTCTCATATATATATATATATATATACAAGTTGTCAATTACTAAACATAAAACCTACCTCCAGGTTTAAGGCATTTTTCCGTATTGTGTTTGGCACAAGAATTATTTGGATGTAGTTATGATGTTTCTTCACAGCAATCTCTCTGTATCGAAAGGCACACTCACTCTGTCTTTTACTCAGCCTTAAGTTATCTTCCTCTAAAGCCTTTTTCCTTTTTGAGATTTTGTCCTCTTCAATAGAATCAACAATAGATTCTTGAACTTCGCGAAGCATGGAAGAGATAGGTTTTCCCGTGGGATGGGTGAGGTAGCCAGAAACTGTGGGAACTCCATGTTTGCAGCTAATTTTGTCTAAATCATTCCATGCAGTGTGAATTTTTTTATATATATCTGCTTTAAGACTGGTTTCTAGAAAAATCACAAAATATAGCAACAATTATAGCATTTAATACAAAACACATGCAATAACACACCTACAAATATCCACACAGGGTTTTCATTATCTTTAGGGCAATAATACTAAAATAGATGGGTAATCCTGTCAGTGAGATGGAGCTGGGGCTGAAGGTCCAACATCATACCCTTCTCAATCCCACTAGGTGGTTGGGGGCATGTTCCCCTAAAAATTCTAAAAATCAAGAATATCAGAAACACCATTTCCTGCTTTTTCTGGCCTCTTTCAAATAACAATATAAAGAGAAATGACAGCATAAAAGGTAATAAATATATGAACTCACTTTATATATTTACCTGTTTTAACTTTATTTACACTGGGAGTATCTTGAACATCTTTTATATAAATACCATTACTTAATCAGGAACAGCAAAATTGTATTTAATTACATGCTGAGAAGCAGAAAATGGACAGTGTGTACATAAAGCTGGCTATCCAACAGGAATATACATGTATGTCTTGCTTGCCTAATATCATTACAAATGGCTTCAAAACTATTTAAAAACACTTTTTAAGGCAATAAAATATTCCAAAAAGTTATAATTAAAGTGATTCTGGTAAGACCTTTAAAGATAAAAAGGCTGATAGAAATAGCAAATAAAAAACCAAAGTAGCCAGGTAAGTCAGCCATAATTAGCTGAAGTAAGCTGGTGATTCATTTGGCATCTAATGAAAACCCCATGCATCTCTATTAAATAATGATCTAAGGTATTATAAATCTTACACTACGATAATTTGGCTTACAACAAAATATGTTAAATTTTAAAAGATTACAATTAAATAAATAAACAGGTATGCAACCAAAAGTTTGAAATCTCTGATGAAATACAGAAATGAATAATACACATCTATTTACAAGTATATATGCATGAAAATTGTGTAAAATGCACATATAGTGAAATATAGTTTTAAGTTATATGCATAATTCGACAACTATATTAACACATTAGAAAAACCTTTTTGTACAAGTAAAAATTGAAATATATAATGGATAAAAGTAATTCTTGGACTGCCTAAGTACATAAAAAGTGAAAACCCTACATATCTAAACACAACACTTCTTCACGCACTAGGAACTAGAAAATGTACATAAAAGTTTAAAAAATAAATAACAGCAGGGTTGTTAGATGTATATATATGTCACAGTGATTGATTATAATATTGTGTTAAATGAAAACAAGTGCATCTAACCATGCCACTGGAAATAATATTTGGACTTGCTCATGATATATTGTATGCAGTTTAATTTATCACAATTTAAGTATTAAACAAGTAAGAATGATAAAGTGTGTGTGTTTGTGTGTTATTTTTACAGCAAAGCCACATTGAGCTATCTACTGTGTCCACTGAGGGGAACTGAACCCTTGATTTTAGCATTGTAAATCCGAAGACTTACCACTGTCCATCCGGGGAATGAATGATAAAGTAATGCCAAAATAATGAACTTTTTCACATATTTATTACTCACATGTAAGTAAAAGAAATGTTGTCAATATAAGTAACTTTTGATATTACAGTGTAATACACAAGTATTATTGATACATATGAAACTACTGAAAATAATACTGTAAATGTTTTAAATGACAAAAATTGTAAAAACAGGAAAATCATTTCAAATTTCTGAAAATTAAATGTTTATAATGTAAGAATGTTGGAACTGATTGAAACTTTATCAAAATTATATGGAAAATTAAAAGCCTAAAACATCATATACATACACACAAAAATTATGTATATATAAACACACACATATGTTTGAACTTGAAAGTCTGTACTATCATAATTTACTTTCTTTTGTATAACAGCTCCTAGATCACTACTATGTCCGTTGTACCCTATCCAGCCTGATAAACTCTGGTATTATGTGAAAGACCTTGTCGTCATTGGATACAGTAGATATAGTGTGGTTGACATATTATAACATATTTCTCTTTGCTTTCACATTTAAGTTCTTAGAATTAATTTCATCATTGTTAGAAATTCTCAGCCAATCATAACCTGCTACAGTTTATTATCTTCCACATTGTTGTAATCACTCATCTTTAAATGGTCACATGTTTTCCCACAACTCACCCATGTGAAAATGATGACAAAAAGGAACTAGCATCATCTAGTTTGTCTTTGAACTTTATTTTGGTTTTAAAACTGGTAATTTCAAATACAATATTATATCTCTATCTGTATTACACTTTACTAAAGTCTGTACTGAAATGAAGGTGGAACTAACAAAAGCAGAGAAGCTTTCTCTCCCGCAGAATAGGAGGGTGCACTTGTCATTCTTACCAGATGTTCCAAATGTCAAAGTGAAACACAAAGGACCAATGTAGCCAAAAAGAAACTTAACCAGTTTATTACACTGACATTTGGTCAACTCATGACCTTACATAATGCAGACCCAAGGTGAAAAGAACACTTTCAACAATAAAACAAGTAGGATTATTCTAGTAACCATACATAATACAATGAGTCACAATGCTTAAAAACTGAAAAAATATCTCACACATGCACAGCATAATAGACCAACCACACATGTATACAAATAATTTGACTCATCATCTACTCAACTGAAATGGCTCCACTAATTACACACTATACCAAATCAGGATGTAGAAACAATTTCACTGAACAAGGCTTGAACCTTGCTACCACAGGCCACACTAAAATTGAAGATCCTCTTACAGTTATTTAACCTCTATGCCCATAGAAATAACCCAAACCTGACCATTACAATAAAAAAGAAGTCTACATAATCACATAAAAACAAAACTGGCAGCTCTTAAATCTAAACACAAGAATAGCATCCCACAAGAAAAGTGCATCAAACATCAATCTTATGAAAGGACATATATCACTCAGCCAAAGTAAGCAGCAATAAGTATGAATTTTAAGATTGAAACTATAGGTTACATGTGGCTAAAGGTTCAATTTCATATCATGGTACAAGTTATAATTTTTCTACACAGAAAATGTATTTATATCCTGTCCCAGAGCTTGTTCTTGATAATGTTTTCTGGTGCAACATTCTGAACCTATACATTTCTGATAGATACTTACCTCTGATCACAGTAACAGCTATTCTCTTTTTGATTTCCCTCAAGTGCACAAATTTTTGCTTGCCACTAGCCTTCAAACTCCCACCTAATTCCAGGTGTATACCACATGATTCAGCTTCATTTAAGCGTAAAAGAGTCCTCCAATAATAGGAGTGCAACAAACCCTCCTATTGCAACTGACTCCCTCTATACAGTTGAATCCAACCTTCATTTTGAGATTGGACACAAAAAATGACACCAGCAGTGAGGAGTAGAGGTAATATCTATCCAAAATATATTTTCAGTGTAGGAAAATATTAACTTCCGATACATTTGCTTACCTCCTCTTACAGTTACAGCTAGAATCCCACATTGAGCAGGTGGAGGGAATAGTGTAAAATTACCTAGATGATCACCCTTCAAATGCATCTGAAAAGCAGCCATAGAGAAAGCCCTCTCTATGGAAAGTAAACACACACATGGGAGACCTCACAATATCTGAACCAGATGTAATCTTTTGCCCATGTGGAGCCAATAGGTGTGGTGTCTCAAACAAAGGATGGAACAAAGTAACAATTCCAGATCTCTAAGGAAAATAAAGGTGTGTAGAGTGGCTAGGGTGCATCAGAACATAAGTAGGAGGTAACTCCAGTCCAGACCAGTGGCACATGGAAGAACTTGACCAGTCCAAGGTAGGAGAAAAGTCCTAAACCATTAACCTTAAGTCTAAGAACCACAAGGGAAGAGGACCCCCCCATTCCAAGAACTTAAACCATCATGTGTGCAAATCCAGCACAACCTGCAGCAAGAAACCCTAAGAAGTACACCTAGATTATATCAGGAAGTTGGAAATACAATGTGGAGGGTCAATTTCAGTGCAAAACTGATCAGCATTGGGGATGTAATATCCAGTCCGTAGTAGGAAGAAGTTTTCATCCCACTCACACGTTAGGACTTATGTTGGTTGGTCCAGCTCCAACCAAAACCAGTCACCCAGGAAACAACATCCAGACAGTGGTAGGAGAGAGGGTTCCCAGCCAGAGGGATGAACCACATAATAGATGGAAAAACCCAGTTCAGGCTGGCAGCATCTGGAATAAAATATCAGACATATGGCAGGAGAATAGTCATACCTTCTACAAAGGAAAAATGCCACTGCCCTACTCTTGACTGAGTGGAACTGTGCACATTCAGGAGGAATCCTCTATGATCCACAAACCCCAATAGGAAGTGGTAAAGACTCCCATACTTCACTGAAAGAAGGGGTAGAAGAAATGCATTGGAGAATCTGGAGGAACACATCACTGGAGAAAGTGCAGTGGGTGACCACAAAACCCTCTTTTGAAAAGCAGACTGTTCCTGATTCCAGCATTCTAAGGCATGTTAGAATGGGAAACAATTTCTTTTTGCTTTATTCATGTTAGTCCATATGTGTATGATCCTGTATGAACATACTTATGACACAATATGCTGCAAGGAAGAACTTGACGGCAGTCTTGTGGAACACCTCATTTCAATAGTAAGCATGATAGACCTTCTAGATCCCATGGTGCAGATTTTGGACATCAGTATACCTGGACAGGCACCACTCACTACAAAGTGGGATCCATATCATGTGAATTAGTCCCCTGAAAAAATAAAATAAACCCACTCAGACTTGTACTGACATATGGAGAATGGCTACATGGAAAAACAATATCTGGCTTAACAGAAACCTGTCAGATGGTGCAAGTAGCACGACACAAAGGTGCGGTGAGTAGTCCACATGTTAGCCTGGATAATCTCCTCCAAAGGATGATAGAAATGAGAAGCCAAGGACATTAGGAGGTGACAAACCTGATGGGATGAAACACAGAACAATTGGTAAGAATCAAGAGAAAGAGTGCCATGCTTAACACGTAACACCGTAAAGCACAGACCAGGCCCAGAAGATGATTCTGATCAGAGCAAGAGGAAATATGGGATATGGAAGAAAGGGAAAAAGGTGTGAAGGCGAAATCTCCTTCGAGGCAGATGATTTTTTGGGAACGAAGAAATGGTCAGGATATAAAAGGACATAGATTTTGTGGTACAAGATGTGGTGAATGTTGATAATGAACAAGTCTGACTGATGACATCCACAAGCCAAAAGGAGAAAGAAATACATGTAAAAAATCAGGTATCTCAGGAAAGGAAGGTGAGGAATGGGAGAAGCCATGCAGGATAGACCAATGATGAAATACTCTCCACTCACATTGATAAAGACGTGGATTAGAAATGGACAGAGTGACACAAAGGATGCTACACTTGTGGATAGTCTGAACCCCTTACACAAGGGATTGGACAAAAAACACATGTGAAGCCAGAGAGAAGGTACTGATAGTGCCCTCTGAACTAAAATCTCCATGGCTCGCATACAAAGAGGAGGAGGCTGGGCTTGACTGAAATGTGGGTTAAAAAAAAAACCTAGAAAAACAAGATATTGGATGAGGTGGATAACTGACTTCTCCACCTAGATTATCAAACCCACCCAAGCAACTTCTTTGATAAGAAGTTGGGTGAGTGTGGAAGATTATGTGAAGAATGAAGCCAGAAGAAGTCAGACATTCATATTAAGATGGAACTGACCCCGAGAAAATGTAGGAATCAGGCAAATGACTAGACCACCTAACAGAAAGCTTAAGGTGCTAATGCCATCCTGAAAGGAAGAGCTTTAAACTGATAAACATGAACTCATGGACAAAACATAGAGAACAACATGATGCCCAAGCAATACAGATGTGAAGATAAGTGTTGGACACATTGAATTTTATCGCCCATAACCCTGTAAGAAAGGCCTGTTTGAGAGACAGGTAGGATTCCATGGTGAACTAAGGAACATCAAGGAAGTGAAAAAGATGGGAGAGATTAAAATCAGGATGCGAAAGCCCAGTCTTCTTGGGGACAACTAAAAGTCAGGAATAGATTCCTGAAAGCAAAGGAGAAACATGTTTGATGGCACCTTTCCTGAGAAGATCTTGAACAGCTTATATGAGAAGCTGGTAGGAAATGGGATCTTGAGAGGGGGAGGAGGAATTGGGACAGGAGATAAGGTGGGAGGTGTAAGGAAAAGGCGGGAGAGTCCTTCGAACAAAACATGAATGACGCAAGGGTTTGCTGAACAATGTCATGCAAGTGCATGAGCCTCTGTAGTACATGGGTGTCAGGTAAAATGTTTGGCATGAACCCCAATATCAGGCAAAGTTGGGAAAATCAAAAACTCAGAACTAGGAGTTGCAGCCAATAAGGAAGAAGAGGGATAAATGACACAGGTTACAAAGACAAAACACAACATGCCTGTGATATTAAGTATACAAAATGGTGACTGAGGTCTAGGTGCTTCAACAGGCTGAGAACATTCCTGCACAGTAAAGGAAGAGGGAGGGAAAGTTGTCCAAGTCTGCATCATCCTGATCTAAGTCATCAAGCAGAACTGCTTATAGATCGAGAGATCCCTTGGCCTGTATGAAAAAAGTCATCTCCCTATGAACTATGGCCGACACTTTCTCTGCTGATAACACCACACCTGCAGTTGTTGTCACAAACTGTTGAATGCTGGTACTGTCGGTAGCCATTGTGGTCATTATAGTAAATTGTGAATTTAAAAATATTGATTGACTACCAACAACTGAGTGAGAAATATAATTCACAACCAAATAAAGAAATGCAGCTCAATAGTGGATTATAAATAATACCTTGAATGTGTTCAAAATGCACTGAAGAAAAGAAAATGTTTGAAATCAAGCACTAGATCTTAACAATGTCATGTCATATTGAAAAGTGAAGATTCGGTTTAACTGTATAGAGTGAGTCAGCTGCAATAGGAATGTTTGTCGCACTACTATTGGTGCAGGACTGTTGCATGCTTAAATGCAGCTGAACAATATGGTATAAATATGGAATTAGGTGGGAGTTTCAAGGCTAGTGGCAAGCAAAAATTGTAAGTAATTGTATTGGAAGAAGGCAGCCACCAATGCTTGTTAATTGTTGCACCTCTTAACTGGAAAGTTATTTAATGTTGTCAAAGCTGAAGAGCAAGATGGATTGCTCATTGTACACTATTACACACATTCACTCTGAAAATTATTTCAAGCTCAGCTTAGTATGACTCCCACAATACCTTCCCATCATAGTCTATTGGTTTGTCGATTGGCCAATGTTAAAATGGCCAGATAAACTCTGGAACAGGATTTGGTGATTTCATGGCTGAAGCAGTCTAGGAAGGTCCTTCAGTAACAGATGGCACAGCAATAGTGGTCATGGGTGTAAACCAAGTAACTTCTCCTATTCCATATCTTGTAGTTGATGGCATTCCACACTGGAACTCTTGAATTGATTAAGAAAGAGGTATGGCAGTCTTAATCTTTGCATTTAATAATTCATTTTCCAGATGTTTTATTCTCTAACTGACGTTCTTTTCTATCACATTGATTTTATCATTACAGCCTTTCCATATTTCTTCAATTTTGTAGTAATCTCTGTACGTCACCGTTAGTTTCACCAATCTCATCTTCAATCAGTTATTTTTAATTCTTTAAGTAGTAAGTCTCTTTCTTCTAATTTTCTCTCTGTTTCATTCTGATCTTGTCTTAACAATTTCATCATCTCAAGTAACACTTTGCTCTTACCATTTAACCTCATGGTTGTCATCTTCAATAGTTGAAGTTTAGTCAAAGTTCTGTTCTATTTTTCACCAAAATAATATTCCACAAAGCATTGTAACATAGTTCTTTAATTGGTATATTCTTTTAAATCATCTGGTGAAAATAATTCAAAGACCAGTTCATGCAACAATTATAAATTACTTTATTTCCTCCTTTAACATTTCTACAAGCTTGAATGCTTATACACTTCTGTAAATTGCTTTAGGCCTATATCAGAAACGACATTAATAAATGGTAAACAAATAAACTTACCTGTACAAAGCAAATGTGATAGCTAACATACTGTCTAATTGAACTTTCTATCTTGGAAAATTCTAAACACATCACAACTATCCCACATTTATAATCTGGCTTTTAATATACTAGAAAAAAAAATAAATCAAATGATTAGAACTTTCTAGGCATTCTACACCATCTAGCTAACAAATTACAATATTTAAAATATAGCTTACAACAATATATTAAACATGAGTTTAGTTTGTGGCAGCTTTAATATAAACCACCATGAATTCTTTATCCGTTTGTACATGGGGTATTGGATATGCTGTGTTATATAGGCCTAATGACTAAATGTTAAAAACCATAAAATGCATGAAAAGCTTAGATAAAAAACATGGTAAATGCTATTTATAAAAAAAAAATTGAGCTGCCAGTGGCTTGTTAGTTCATTTATGAATATTTGCACAAAGCTACTCAAGTCTATCTACACTGATAGAATATAGAAAAAGCAACTAGTCAAAAGTACCTATTACCAGCTCTTGGGTTACTCTGCCCTGGCTGAAGTGTAGAGCAAGATTATTTTTTTTTAGGGGAAGGGGGGTAGCAAGACATGAACAATGGACCTGCATATCCACAATCCAGCATGCTAACTAATGGGCCTGCCAAAGGCATTGCATCAATGGATATGCAGCATTTTGACTATAAAAGCCTATGGATATGTAATGTTTTTTGTCCAAAATAATAGGTGTTGTAAAATTTGATATACATGAATAATAAAGTTAGATTTTTTTAGGTTTTTGTGTAATATCTTCTAATGGTCTTATTTAACAAATAGCCCAGTTTTAATTTCTTAGCATGTTTTGTAAAAGCTGCAAAAGAAATGATTTTCTGATAATGACAAAATTGAATATATAATGGTTTGCACACATATATATATATAAAAGCAAAAAAAAAGTTACATTCTACTGTTTATGTGTGTGTGCTTTATGGGATGAAGAAGGGACAAGTAGATTTTTAAGAAGGATAAGTAGATTATTCTAACAATTTATGTCGTTGGACAAGAAGTTTCTTCCAAAATTCAACACCCCTGAATATGGAAGTTAAGTAAGTTTGATCAGCATAACACATGGTAATTGGCCCAAAAATTATTACTATTGGTCAAATGATTTTGTATTTCCCAATACTGATAAAATGAATGCAGTGACAACCAATTTTAATAACACTAAAAATCTAACCAAACTTACCACCAGACAATGTATTATTATTTTTTCATGAAACTGAATTAATAGTTCAAAGATAAGTATAAGTAAAAAAACTTGCAAAAATCAACATGTACAAAGATTTAGATAATACATACCTCAGTGTAAACACCTATGACAAACTTAAAATGACAGGCTGAAAAATAGTACATATTTTGTATCGAACGGATTAATTGTTGTTTTTCCAATTAAACAAGTTTTTCCAAATTCCATAGTAATTTCAAGCACTAACTGTAGCACACTGGTATAAATTAAAAGGTAATATAGCATACATTTTTTTTTTAGATTGATACCAATTAGTTTCATGACAGCAGAATATACTTATTCCATTCAATATCTATTTATTTGCATTTATATGCTGTTTGTGACTTAAAAGTATTGACTCTTAGTCAAAGAATAGTAAGCTTTTTTTGCTTTCATAGCATAGAGAGCAATAATGTGATCTACATTTTGCAGACAATACTACACATATAATTGCTAATACAACAGACTACAAAAAACATCCCTGAATAGTTAGTCCTTTCATAACACATTAATGCCAAGATATAGGTGTAAAATCAAAATAAAGTACAAAAGGACTAGCAGAATTTATATTTAGATCACAAATACATAAATGAGCATGAACAAGATGAAAAATTGTATAATAATAATAATATGTTCAGGGAAAAATATTTTACAAAAAATGCAAAATACTACAATAGTATATTAGAAATTAAAGTAGTGGTTTTTAATTTTTCAGGGAAATGATGCTTTCTTTATGTTTAAAACAGACTTTGGAACTATTTTTTCCCACTACATGCTGAATTCAATTGTCTGATTTTGGTGCTCTGCATTGGAAATATTTCAGTTTCCCCTAGTTCAAATCATTTATTACTAAAGCAATTACTCATGTATTAAACTGTAGGAATGGACTTTCTCTCTAAATCCAAAGAACTTGGAAGAAATATTATCAATTTTAGCTAATTTAATCAAATTATTAGTTTCCAATCTTTATATACATTACCCCACTCTTCCTCTCTTTTAATTTATAACAATTTCTGAAAGTGAAATTTTTGAAAATGGGAAAACTAAATGTATTAATTGTAAAACTGGTGTCCATATAAACATTAAAATGGTAATACCATTACTGTGTAGTGTTTGAATCATTGAAAAGTGCTTTACTAGCAATTGCTAGTGGGCTCAACCTTTAGCTCAGTTGGTAGTGTACTTGCTTTGTGTGTGTTTTGGGTTCAACTCCAACCAATAACAATTGAGGTAAAAAAAGGGCCCCTTGGTCCATCTTGGCTGTTGCATTAATTTCATCAAACATCATCAGCCTATATACAACCCAGCTTCCCCAACTACTCAACACGCTATCTCTTGAACTCTCCCAGTCTTTAACTAGTGTTTATGTGTTGTTGTATAGCATTTTAACCACATCCTTCTCAATACCAAAAACAAGGTCTAAAATATCATTTTTACTACATATACTGTATTCATCCTCATAAATAAAAAAACCTCAGTTTTCATAAACTCAATGCATGTACATGAACAGTACACCCGATTCAATTAGCAGCACATTTAATTCTGCTTATTAACATCCTTATCAGAAGGCCTGTACAAAATGCCTCTGAGCATCATTTTCTCTTTTCATGTCAAATGAAACCCTCTTTAGTCTAAAGTATACCTGGGCACTGTACATACACAATAGTAAAATTTCTCCCTCTTATAGAAAACATAATAAAAAACCTTATGGTAAATTTTTGAAAAAAGAAAGTATTTGATCTATATCATTTATACATACAAAATTTGAAAGAAGGCTTATATACAGGAAAGCATACTCAAAAGATGTTTTTTAATAAACTGCATCTCTCTAGGAAGTTTTGGACTTTGTTTAGAGCTGACAAGGATCTGTGCTAGCAGATTGAAATGTTGTCCAAAACTTCATAGATAAATGCAGTTCATTAAAAATGCCTATCAAGTATAAATGCTGTACGTAAGGCATTTTACCTTGTTGTGACACATACAGGTTTTTGAGGAAACTGCTGGGTCCCTCTCCTCCATCTTGGTTTGCACATAAATGAACTCTGTCCAGAGGATGTAGAGCAACTCTGAGCAGTGACCCTTTCTCCTTGGCTACTTCTGTTAGTGTATTTCGGTCATCTTTCTTTTGCTTCAATCTAGAAATATTTTTCTTCTTTCTGTGCTTGGAACCACTCTCACTGCTTTTAAGGCTTGTAGGCTTAATACTAAGTTTCTTATGAAGAGAAGTATCTGTTCTATATGTTTTATTACTGGAACTCTTCATATTATTCAATGTCTGATCATTGTAACACTTTTCTTTCTGAGCATTACCTAATGTTGTTTCATTTATGATTTTTTTCTCAGGAACTTTCTCTTTACTTTCTCTAGTGAGTTTTTGCTTCAAACACTTTGTCATATTTTTGCCAGAAAAATCTTTTATATTTTTCAATTCCGATACTTTAGAAACAGAAATATTTGCAGCATTTTTTATTTCTTCTAGCTTTTTTTCTTTTTTTGGTTTCTTTTTTTTCTTATTGAATACTTTTATTTCATTCTTCCTGTCAAATGTTGTTTGATTTTTACACACTTTTTGTTTGACAGGTGTTAGGACTTTCATAAAACTGGACTTATTTTTGTTCAAGAAAGATGTTGGATGTTTATGATGAGAAATTGTACATAGGTGGCAGTCTCTACAGAATGACTTAGTGCTTTTATGTTTCAAGACGTGCTGCTTTTTCTGATTTCTACCACCACTCTGAATTATCTTCTGTCTTGATGGCTGAACCCGTCTGAACAATGAGCTACCTGCAGGGGTAGAACACCTACTATGTGCTTTCAGATCAGTACCAGATAGCCTTCCTGATCTACGAATGATGCTACGTTTCATAACAATACCAGTGGGACTCCAGTCTTGAGCCCAAGGAATTTCTCGAAGAGATTCATAGAGTTTTTCAAGTTCACTTCCTTTGCTCCTTTTCCTAAACGACTTAACATCTGCAAGCTGAGATGCATCAGAACACCCAGATGAACTATCATCTAATAAATAAGAACTTTCCGACTCAGTTTTCACATGATTTTGAATGGGAATTGAGGAGGAAACAGTTGAACAATCTCCTTCAGAAAAATCTGGTGTCTGACAGCTAGATATCTTATTTTGTAAGTTCTTTCTAAGCATACTTACTGAAAACTTTTCATCACATGTATTTCCCACACATGACATAGATTGTTTGAATGAAAAATCATCATTTTCTTCAGCTAATTTCTTTTGTATTTTAGAAACTACTCCTTCCAATAATACATCACCATTATTTAACAAATTAACAGAACTGTTATTATTCACAGAGGAGCAGATACTTTCTTTTCCCATGTTATCACTAGATGATATATTATTATGCAGTTCATTTACATCACCTTCTACTTTCTCTTTCTTTACTCTATCCATTGAGGAAATATGATAATTTTGTGCTTGAGAACTGTACTTTTTCTCACTTTTAATGACATTTTTTCTGGATATAACTTCATTCCTTTTAGAAGAAGAAATGATTAAATTCTCTGCTTTTCTTACACCAGGTTCCAAAGATAAACTATTTTCTTTAATTCTTTTTACTACAACTGGTATATCTGAACCTTTAACATTTTCATAAATCAAGTTGCTTTTTTGATCTTCATTTTCATTTGTTTCTTCTAAGCAGTCATCATTACCTATACATGAAGCAACAGATAGTTCACTTTCTGCCTCTATGCCACAAATATCTTGTGACAAAACTATGATTTCTGGCTTGCCTGAAGTTCTTTTTGTGTCTATTTGTGAGAAACTAAGGGAACTGTACGTGTCTTTTATTTTATTTCTATTATTATTACCCACTAAGTTAGATTTTGTCACTGAATAGGGATGGTCATTCTGGACAACCTGAAATGAATGACCTTCAAAATATTCATCATTTTGTAATATATTTTTACAAAGTTTCACACTATTCCCATCTAAACATTCTTTAGATACAAGGTCTGAAGAACATGCATTTTCTCTGTTATCAGACTCTTTCAACATGCTTATATCTTCACTCTCTGAACACTCCATTTGTGCAAACAGCTCCCGAAATTCTTCTGTTTCTTTAAGTTCTTCTGTAACTTCTCTTATAAGAATTTCTATCTCATCATCAACTTTAATAACTGTCTTCTTTGCTATTGGTACAAGCTTTGATAGCATTCCCTGTCGACTTCCTTTTCTTGTCTTCATGACAGTCCTTCAACAGGATGTACAAAAAGACATGGATGAGTTATATACAAATAGTCGACATATTTCATTCTGTTGCTTTGTTGAAATCCACTGTGTGATGTATAGATCTACAAAAATACAGTAGAAAAACAAACAAGTTAATGTATAATATACTGTTTAGATTAAATTGCATAAGAGACACTGGTAGTCAAGCATTTCCAATGTTCAAGTAATCTCTATTAGTCATAACATATAAATAAAAAGGAAATTGGCACCCTTTAACCCTATATTTACAGACATACTTTTCTGTGCATGTCACAAGAAATTAGCATTAAAATTTACATTATAATTCAAAGATTTATATTTTCTAAGTTTTAATTCCTTTATTTCAAAATAAACCTTAAAGAAAAATTCTTAAGCTTCAGTTTTGTTGTCACATGATGCACAAGTTCATAAAATCTTAAATTTCCTCAATTAACTTGAATACTTCTTTACATACACTATACTTCCATTTATAGACAGAAACTAGGTTAATTGCTCTGTTTACACATTCTTCTATCATGCTCCTTAGTGCATACTTGGAGAAATAAATTTGTTGGAACTCTTAACAGAGGTCCTGCCCACTTTCTACAAATAAGAGTTGTGATTTCTCAGCCAATTATACTTAGTTGAGCTTGATGTTTATAACCAATAGAAAAAGCACACTGTAAAATACGATCTCCCAATAGTTATTTTAAAATTGGTATGGAAAATTCCAAACCACTCTCAGTATTGTTGCTGCTTTTGTCCTCACTAGCACTTTAGCATTGTTTCTCACCTAGAAATATGTTAGTTATGTAAACAGTTGAATTGTATTTAGGTTTTACTTTTATATTTTAAGATGCATACTTGAAAGGTTTAATAATTTTTTGATATAACCCAATGCTTACTTGGTTCACAAGAATTAGCATAATACGTGAGTGCAACCACATTCTACAAACAATTAAAGTTTCTCTGCCCATAATACTGTAATATTGGTTGGGGACACCCATTGATGTACGTCATGATAGATAATAACAACGTTAAACGACAGGAAAGGAAAATAAAACATTAAAATTAACTATGTGAGAAAATGTAAATACATACAATTAATACTATAACCAAAAGAAGATGTTTTAAGATTATTTAAAGAAATATTAAAAGGTATGTACATTTTTCCTGTGTCTTAATTTTAAACATTTCATTGTGATATATTATAGTACAAGTTGATGATTATAGCTAAAGCTAGTAATATCATAGAGAAAGTGAAAAATAAAATATAAACTTTTATTATAAAAAAAACTTTTGATATTCATTTAGAAGGTTCTAGTGGTTATGCAAATGAAATATGAAAACTATAAGATGGAAAGTTAACATTTTCCTAAACTGAAAATGTATTTCCAGTAATACTTACCTCCACTGACACTTATAGCTATTCCACGACACTGACTTTGCGTATGTAAACATTCGTCTTGCATGCTTCAGTCTTTTATACTCTACTTAAATGCTCTTGGCAATATCTAATTTGCAAATATCTCCACCCATGTCAATGTGCCCTGTATCCTGGTATTGTATATAAGCACCTCATTCAGATAATGTAATCACTTTTCAAGACTTACGCCATCCCAGTCATTAATACCAGCTCTTAGTAGGGAGGGAGGGTGTCAGCAGAGGTAAGTATTATTGGAGATATACATTTTCAGTTTAGGAAAATGTTAACTTCCAAAACATAATTACCTCCAATGCAACTTATAGCTAGAATCCTATATTGAAAAGGTGAAGGGGTCAGTGCAGGCATTATCTATACAGAAAGCATCTGCATAGAACAGGGGTGTATCAAAATAAGAGTGGTACCCAAGTGGGAGAACTGCACTACACCAGAACAGGTATGCACTTCACCCAGAAGTTAGAACCTGTATCAAGGGTGGAATAGTACACGAGTAATCATTATAGGCCAGCCCCAAACAGATAACTGAGGTTCCACAACTTGGGGTTGGAATAAGGGATCTTGGTCCCTATATCTCAAGTTGGTGGCTAGTGCAATTGGACTGCAATGTTATACATACAGACATACTTGTGATTGGATCCCAACCTGTACCCATAGAGTGATCTGTACCAAACCACCAGAATAATGATGAGAAAGGAAGCAACACTGAAGAAGTATGAAAGGCACCACCCCAGGTTCAGAATGATAGGATCATGTATGCCTTAATCAACCAAAGAAACAGAACTCATCTGGTCTGGAATTATGAACATTCATCCTCACTCCCCAACTTGCCCCCTGAATTATGGAGAGGGTGTGGAACACTGTGCTCAATCAAGGACCTAAGATGGGAACACTTCGCATTTGGAATTATGAGGAGATAGTGGACTTCCTTCCATGAACACTATACTAAACTGACATTGATCAAAAAGAAGGGCCATGCACACCCTAACTGGATAGTGTAATGTCCAATCTGAACCTGTATTATGAATAGGCTCCCACAGAAGCTAGTGTCACTCCTACCGACATCTGGAAAAAACATCCAGGAACCCAGGTAGGAGGGCCCCCTACTTCGCCCTCTTTTCCAAGAGTGGAGGAACACACTCTAACAATCTGGAGGAAAAGCCTCTGTTCACCACCCCAGTGACTGGGAACTGGGTGTAGTAAGGAGCATTCTGCCTGTCCTTGCCGATCATCAAATTGAATAAATCAGAGTCAGTTTGCTTTTAAAAATTTAGGGAATTTGATTTATCTATTGCATTGTTTCCAGAGCACTGTTCTTCAGGACTCCCCAATGCTCATTACTCCACTAGTAGAATATGGGGAGTAATGAGCATTGGGGAGTCCTGAAGAACAGTGCTCTG
>NW_013668663.1:61405-62827 GCF_000517525.1 Limulus polyphemus | reverse complement strand
AAGAGCACTGTTCTTCAGGACTCCCCAATGCTCATTACTCCACTAGTAGAATATGGGGAGTAATGAGCATTGGGGAGTCCTGAAGAACAGTGCTCTTGAAACAATGCAATAGATAAATCAAATTCCCTAAATTTTTAAAAGCAAACTGACTCTGATTTATTCAATTTGATGATCGGCAAGGACAGGCAGAATGCTCTTTAGCTTTACTCATGATAGTCCACGATAATATGGTAATACCATCTGGTAAGCACCTAGATGATCTTATGGAACACCTCATTTCTACAGAGCCTGTTGCAACCAGTAGTAAGTATAGTCAAATTGGTTACTAGTGCAGAATTGGAATAATAAAAGCACACCTGTCTGGGCAACACTTGCCACAGAGTGGGATCCTGTGAAAGCAAGAAGTAAAGGACCCTGGAAAATAAAGAAACAAGATGATGACAAAAGTACACCCTCCTCTTTATAATCTAGCAGATGTTGTTAAAATAGACATGGGGGGAGTGGAAACCTACAGATGAAAACTGCCAGATCATGTAAAGAATGCGAAAGAAAAGAACTGGTAGAAGTCCACATACCAGCCCATAAGATGTCCCTCAGTGGAGAAGTTAAATGGGCAGCAAAATGTGCTGAAACTGATGAGATGTAAATCTCAGAAGATTCCTTATCTGTAAAGTCCAGAATATGCAATATGGATATTTGCAAATCAACCTCTAACGAATTGGGGATAAATCTCAGGAAACTGAAGGATCCCAACGAATACAAAGTCGACACTATCACCACAAAAGGAGTCAGAGTGAGCTATGTAACACCTCTGAGCCTGACCGTACAAAACAAATGACCAGCATACAATCGATCACAGAAGTGAGGAATAGACGGCAAAAGAATAGTGAAGAGGGATGTATCCCTCTTCCCTGGTTGCCAAAGACTTCGAAATAAAGGACCTATTGGGATATAGCAGGACCTAAGGAGAGAGATAAAAAGTCCTGCAAACATGCCAACCACTCCAACCTATGACATCAGCATGCCAGCTGTACACATTAATGGAAAGGTGATACATGGTACAAGAGGTTAAAGGCTCAAATTGTTGTCAAGACAAGGCATGTAGTACCACCCTAATATCCTGGTTAAGTAACTGAAGAGACCACTGTAGAATTGATAAATGTCTCATGAAGATATTTCTCTGCAAGAGATCTAGACCTTGAACTATTGCCTTTTGGACAGCAAGAAGATCTAAATTATTGAAGCAGAATGAAGATTCATCCTCCATTCATATATTCTGTATTACCTGACCTTTAATATGCACACCTCATCGCTGAAGTGAAGTATCTGTGAAGAGATAGACCCGAGACAGAAGAGTGGTATACATTCATACACACACACCCATATATATATATATATATATATATATATACACACACACCA
>NW_013668663.1:50305-61267 GCF_000517525.1 Limulus polyphemus | reverse complement strand
TACTATACTATACACACACACCACTATATATATATATATATATATATATATATATACACACACACCCACTACATTCATATACACACATACACACACACACACACCCATACATTCATACACACACACACACAAACAAGCTAATGGTAGTGTTGATCCAAACTAAACACCACTCAAAAACTAATATGTTGCTCCTGATGAAATGATGAAAGAGATTGGAAGATCCAGTGGATTGAAGTTCTGGATCCATTAGTTGCACTGGGACTACTGAAGGAATAGCACATGTCCTCATCCCCCCAAAAATCAGAGAATCACAGGAAGCCCACAAACCAAAAGAGGTAGAACCATCCCTGTAAGTAGGAGCCTGACTACCCATTCTATAGCCTGGAGCTCGATGGGAGGTGACTGAACCAGGTGTAAAACATGCTGCTAACTTGTACAACCCCACAGAAGAAATATGGTGCTGATGCTAGACCAAAGACTAGATCCTTGAACTATAGAACCTGATCCATGCACATGAAACACAGCTAAAAGTAACATGAATTCACTATGAGAATGTGGAAAAATGCATCAGCAACCTCAAACTTGGGCACCCACAGACCTGGTGAAGAATGCCAACATAGTGTGAGAAAGGACTCCATTGTGGACGTGGGAGGATCGAAGAATGGATTGAGATGAGAAAGAACAATGATCGTCCACCAATATCCCCTTGTCTCAGGCACAACTATAGATAGGAATAACATCCCAGAAGAATGGGATCAACTGTCCCTACCAAACCCATGACCAATAACTCTGACAGCCACGAAACAAAAATTCACACCCCATTGTTCAGGTGGGGTGGAAATACCGCAGGTTGGGAGGATAATGGAGGTGGAAAATTGAATGAAAAGACCAACTTCAATACCAGAATGTGAAGTATCTATGGATCTGCAGTGGAGGAATACTAGGTGTCCATCAATAGTTGTAACCTCACTCTAAATGACCCCCCCCCCCAAAACCTAGGTAAAAACTGTCAGCCCAAAGTCAATTTGCGATACAAATGCCTCTGGGACACCCGCAAACATCAAGTGATGATAAAAAGAAGCCACTTGGAACACTCGGAGGCTACAGTATGTAGACAAACTCCCTCCTCCAACTTATCTCTACAGAAGGAACAAAAGCAGTCAATCTGACCAGTAGAACACCACATTCATCCACAAATTGATGCGGGGACCATTGATAGGCTGCCAACAATATTTTTTATAGGGGGAGAAATATCATGGAGTAAGAGTAAGGGTCAAACAATTACAAGAAAATGTGATTGGTTCAAAGGGACCACATGAACCATCCTGGAACCCTACATATCCCCCAAAAAACGATTTTTTTTTGTCTGTAGAATTGAAATATACATCCACCAGGAGGTGGAAAGCCAAAGCATGCAAACAGATAAATGAGGGTACAAGGTTTGTCTATTCCATCATGAAATAAAGCAGTAAATCTCCCTACATGAACCAGGAATATCAGGTGAAGGAGGAAAACTAAACAGTCCCCCAGACCTTTTCACCATCAAGGGAGGAGTAGACTCAAAGGGCACAAAGGAAAGCCCAAAATCTCACAAACCAATGTGACTAATTGAAGAAAAGGAGGAGGACGATCAACAAAAAAATGCAACTTCAAAAGCCCCAGGAGAAAACACCCCCAGCCACCGTAATGTAGGTCTCCATTTCCCAATGGATCAAACACAGACAGCCTCAACTGAGAATGACCCCCTCTCCAACCATAGAGAGATGCTAGATAACAAAAGAGGAATAGAGGAGGTCGGATTAACTGCCGTGCCGACAACAGTAATACAGGAATTCATACCTGCAAACATTATTTCCAATATTTTTTTAAGTAAATCATAATTATATGGAAATCCATAATGGAACAAAGCACAGCATTTCATCAGAGAAATCCGTGACCAATGCTTTGTCGATAGAGGGCACATTGACGTGGGTGGAGATATTTGCAAATTAGATATTGCCAAGAGCATTTAAGTGGAGTATAAAAGATAAAAGACTGGAGCATGCGAGACCAATGCTTATATAAGCAAAGCCAATGTCGAGGAATAGATATAAGTGGCAGTGGAGGTAAGTATGCTTTGGAAAAAGTATTTATATAATCATGTTGTTTTGTTGGTTACGTGATATGCTACTTGGGCATACTCCTGTAGCCTTACAGTTAACGAAATATTACCTAATTTTATGTGTTAAAAATTATTTGTATGTAAATACACAAACACAATTAATATAAAGATGTACTTGTCATTTATATATATGTAAAAACACAAACAAAATACATAAAAAGATTTACTTGTCATTTTAGCTGATTCAGAAGCTCAATATATTAAAAAGCATTTTTTATGGAAAATGACACTTAATTGTTAACATTTTCCTACACTGAAAACGTATTTCATACAGATACATATCCCCACTCATATAACAGCTTTTCTCAATTTGTTCTGCCCTCTATATGCACAACTTTTTCTTGCCAATAGCATTGATGCTCCCACCTACCACATGTGGTTTAATTGCACTCTAGCATGTAAATAAGCATGCAACAACTCTCACAAATAGGAATGTGACACACCCTTCTAGTGCAGCCGACTTCCTCTATACTGTAGACCACTTTTATCCTTTCAAAATTAAGTGGGTAGGACATTTTGGAATTGTGAGAGGAGGCAAGTATTTATTGGAAATAAATTTTCAGGGAAATGATAACTTCCAATATGATACCTTACCTCCTCTCACATAACTGGAATCCCTCACTGAAATGGCAGTGGAACAAGAGCAAAAGTTACCTTGATGAGGACTCTTTGGAAGGCACCTGAAGAGAACCCATGGAGATTGATACATTAATATATAGGGTCATACCAATGGGAGACTCCACCCCATCTGTACCAGGTATACTCTTCACCCATTGCAAAGATACGTGTCACTAAATAAGTTGGAAAGATGCATGTCCAATCTGTTAGTGGACATGCCAGAAGGTGTAGTGTGGCTAGGGCATGTAAGGCCGTATTCAGTGGGCCAACTCCATTAGAAAACCAGGTGGCACTGGGAATTTTTCTTCCAGTCCATAGTAGGAGAAGTGTCCCCAATCTCAAGCTTAGGAATCAGAAAGGAAAATAAACTACCATTCTGGCAACCAAGGAATGATACATGGTGGGCTAACTCCAGTCCAAAATCAGGCAACATCTGCAATTTTTCATCCATTCTGTGGTAATTAGAGGATTCATACCAACCACATGTGTGGAATTATATTGGCTGGTCCTACACCAATTCAGCACCAAATCATCTTGGAACTGACATCCAGGCAACAGTAGGTAGGATGGGGTAAAGCCAGCCAAAGAGGTGAACTGTACATGGTGGATTTGTCCAGTCAAAAAAAAAAGGCAACAGTGGAAATTTTTCATCCCATCCATGTTATGAGAATAGTACTTATCATCTACACTGACAAAACACCACATCCCTACTCTCAACTGAGTGGTAGTGGCCACACTTAGGAGGAAGCCTCAATGGTCCACCATTTCAATGGCTAGGAACTGGTAAGTGGTAAGGACTCCTGTACTCCACTAGAAGGAGGGAGAATGCGGTGGGGAGTCCAGAAAAATGCTATACTATGATAAAGTGGAAAACCCTATTTTGAAAAGCAGGACAGTTCCAATTTATTCAACCATTATTGGTGGGATGGCAGCTATCCCAACACTACTTTATTCATGATAGTCCATGATTTGGTACGGTCTGGTTCAAGCATTATTTGTAAAGCAAGATACTATAAGGCAACCTTGATAGGTCTTGTGGAACACCCCATCTCTTCAGTGAGCATTGTAGACTTACAAGGCCATATGCAGATCAATGTTGAAGTATACCTGAACAAGCACCACTTGCCACAAATTGGGATTCATGCAAAAAGAAAAGTGCCACTGTAATGGAAATAAATAAAAAGAAAGAACTTACACTCTCATAGTCGAAATGAGGTGTAAAGGATGGTGATGGGAGGCAAGCAGTAGGCAGATGAGATGGTCAAATGAGGCATGGTCCATATGTCAACCTGCACAATTACCTCCAATGAGCAACAGAAATAGGCAGCAAGAGAGAGGGTGAAATGATGAATTTGGTGAGAGAAGATTCGAAAAATGCAATGGGAATCCTCAGATAATTGCACGTAAGTACGCTAAATAAGATGTCGAAGCCAACCTGTAAGGGTGACATGAGAAAATTCATGGGTAGAGGAAGTATTCCATGGTATAAATAGGCAGAAATGGGATTCACAGAAGGAAGTAGTGCAGGTGGCATAACAATATAGAGCATGTACTGGCTAAAGAAGATTATTAGGAATACAAAAGAGAGATGGAAGGAAGGGAAGTAGACGTGAAGGCAATGTCCCATTCATGTATTGCTTACTATGATATGGATAAAAGAGAACATGGGTATGGTGGTAAAGGACACAAGAGATGTTGATAGCAAAAATATGAGACCTACAACATCTACATGCACTAAGAAGCAAGAAATGCCTCTTTAGTGATAGGTGGTACAATGAACAAATGGCCAAAGGTTCAAATGGAGGAAGGGTAAGGGCATGAAGGAGCACATTGAGATTCCAGTAAGCAGAGATATTGAACAGGGTAGATGAATCAAATGAAAGGAGCAAAATAGGAGTGAAACAACGGGAGAGGACAAAATGGGATAATATTAAAGGTATTAGATAAGGCTGCCCCACCCAGCAATGGTGGATACTAATAGACCATTGTCAAATAGCTAAACAAAGAAATTTGAAAGATGGGGAACACTAGGGTGGGAGGGTGAGAAACCCTGTTGCAGAGACCAATTCTGGAAAATACAATATTTTCTCTGGTAGATATTTAAGGAAGAAGGGTGGACCATAAGAGACAGAGGGAGGCTATCCATGTAAAAAGTCTATATCACCTCACAAGCAACTGTACAAAATCCACGCATGAAACCAGAGTGTGGTGATAGTGTAATGAAATATTGCAAAATGAAATGGAGAAGGGACCAGAAAAATGGGAGAGGTAACAGAGGGGACAATAAGGATTGGAAACCACAGTTGAACAGGCAAGGATGGGAAGATGAGAAGGACTCAACACAGAGTGGTGTGGATCAGGGAGAGAACATGGGAGAGAAGATGGATAAGAGGATAGGCACAAAGATAAAGGTTGATCTAGTCCTGACTGAAAGCATCTACAGCCAAAGGTAAAGAATGAGGAACTGGAGACCAAAAGAGGGGCAGTTTGGTATTGAGTTGGGTGGCAAATGCATCCAGAAGAGGAGTACCAAACTGGGAAAATAACCACCAAAAAAGGTGGGGAGCAAGTGACCACTCCATAGGTAAAATCTTGTCTGGATGAGATAACAAATCTGCTACAAGATTCAGAGCACCCAGTACATGACAAGCAAGAAGCCAGATTTGCTGAGACTGGGCTCATAAAATGAGATCCAACACTTCAAAGCAAAGTGAACATGAATAGATGCCCCCTTGTCAATTGATGTAAGAGATAACAGTCAAATTACCAGAATGGATCATGACCAAATGGACCAGTCCCATAAGTAGGAAATGATCCAAGGCCTGACAAACTGCAATAAGTTCAAATAGGTTGATCTGGAAAGAAGAATCAAGCACAGTCCAAAAACCTGTGATCTCTTGAGAATCCATATATGCTCTCCATCCCAAAAGAAAAGTATCTGTAAACAGGTGCAAATCAGGACAGTGAGTATGCAGCTTAGGTGTTGTCTCGGTTGTTGCCATCAGGCAAAGTCTACTTGGAGGAGGGGGAGGAGAGAGAGGAAAATGATGGAATCCAAAGGATCCAAAACAAGGTTCCATTGATTGTGCAAAACCACTGAAAACTATGCATGTGTGCATGACCCCTGGGTATAAGGGCTTCCATGGACTCTCAGGTCTCCAAAGGAGAGGATTTGCTTTTGGATACAAGAGCTCCATTGACCTCAAACAAAGAGAAGGCTGAGCTCTGCTGAAAAGTGTTAAAAAACACCGTAAATGGATCAGATACTGTGTGGGGTTGAGACAGGTCTTCTTAAGCTTGACTAGCTATTCCACACGAGCAGCCTCCTATAGGAGGAAATGTGTATGAGTGAGACAGACTTGTTGGGATGGAGCTAAAAGTAGCCAGTCATTCATGTAGCGATAAAACCACAAACCTTGGTTATTAAGATGGCAGGCAAAGGCCCTGAACACATGACAGAAAGACAGTGCTGATACTACACCAAAAGGTAGAGTGCAGAACTGGAAAAGTTAACTTCCATAAACAAAATTAACATAATGTCTCAAGGCTGGAGAGACAGGGATATGAAGGTATGCATCTGAGATGTCAACTTTCATCATACAGAGACCCAGAGTGAATACTCACTGAAGTGTGAGGAAAGACTCCATGGTGAACTGAAGGAGGTCAAGGAAGTGGTTGAAGTTGGATGGATCAATTACAGAATGCCATTCCCCAGTCTTTTTGGGAACCACGAGCTGCCAGTAAAAGAACCCCAGAGAAGGAGGCTATACTTATTCAATAGCATCCTTGTGTAAAAGATCTCAGACTGCTTCAGAGAGATGCTGACATTAAATTGGATCCCATAGAGGAGGGAAGGAAATGATATGAGTGTTGAACGGGGGAGGGGGATGATGGGAAAATCCTGATAGAATATGTAGAATCCAGGGATCTGTTGTGAATTGACACCACAGATGAATAAACCTGGCCAACCATGCCAAACCTATGGAATCTTCACTGACACAACTAGTATTGGAATACATGGTTATGAGCAATGTGGAGGCTCACTGATGAAACCTGGGAAGAAGGTACTGGTAGTGGGTAGGAAGCTGGGGGGCAAGATATGAAAATTGAAGCAGGAGAAAGCTGAGAGTGTTGAAATGTGGCCTCCACCCTATACTCCAATGTATCAAGAAGATCTGCAAATACAGACTGGTGCAAAAAGGGAGCCAAATAAAGTCTCTTAAATATGAAGTGGGGGAGATGCACATGAGACAAAGAGGACATCCCTGCCAAGAAGATCCCAAAAACAAAAGAGCCATGTATGAGGAAATAAGGGGGAGAAAGATAAGAATGCCAATGTGGAAAAGAGAAGGGTAAGAGGACCCACCAAACACCTATCGGGGGAATGGTGGAGAGCCTTGGAAAGAAGATGAACAGAAGAAAAAAAGCTAAAAACAGTGGTTAATGTGAGCCAAAGACAAAGACTGTGCCTGGAAAAATCTCAATGTAGTCTCTGGATCTAGTCCCCATGCCTGAATCAAAGACTCCAAGGTCTGAGAGTCCAAATAATGGGAAATCAGATCTGTGATAAGCCAAAGCATGGGAGTCAGATAAACTTGAAGGACGAGGCATGCTGGTACCCAAACATAATGGGGCTAAAAACTGATCATCTTGGATTCAGATATAAAAAAAGGGAGGAACATTAAATAATCTGACAAATGTGCAGAATGAAGGAGGGAGGGAGAAAAATCAAATAACACATGGGAAATAGACAAAAGATAACATACCTGGGAAACCATTTCCAAAAATGCAGACAAGGGATGAGGTAAATCCAAAGAGGTCACATGGGATTGCACTGCAAAGGAAGGAGGAGGGAACAGGCTGTCCAAATACTTGTCATCCTGACCAGATTCACCCTGGAAAGGAATATCTGGCCAAGTTTCTGGAGACGTAGTAGGTCGCATGACAGTTTCCAATTTGCGACATACTATGGCCAAGTTCTCCTCAGCAGAAAGTGTAAATCCCAAAGCCACTAAAGTAGTAGGTGGGTCAGCAGGCCTGATTCATGACTGTAGTCATTGTAGTGTCATTACAGTTAAAGTTCATGATGTGGAAATTAAAAGGAAAATATTCCACTAAAACTAAGCAAACAAAAATGAAGTGATAAAAACTAAGTTGTCAAAAACACAAGAAAATTAACTGAAAATTACACACAAAAAATGAAAAATACAGAGCAATATTAGAGCATGACTTGCACACTGGAATGCCAAATTGAGAAGTGATGAAAGTACTCTACAATATAGAGGGAATCAGCTGCACTAGGAGGGTGTGTCACACTCCTGTTAGTGGAAGGTTGTCACATTTGAGGGTATATGGGAGCATCAAGGCTAGTGACGACCAAAAAATTACACATATAGAAAGCAGCACAAGTAAAAAAAAACTATTATGTGAGAATAGGTAAGGTATCATACTGAAATTGTTAATTAATTTTGAAATGAAACGAATATGGTCTAAAGTGCTTAATACTATTTAACTTTGATAATATTTTAACAGATTCCATCCTCAGTTCTTAATCTCTACAAATATCACACAATTATAACCTCACTGTAGAGAGATTCAAAAACCACAGAATAACACATTCAGGTCACTCCATAACTTTTTGAACTTGTAAATAAAAATAAAATGTAGACTCTCCCTCTATAAACTTACCCCCATCAGCATTGGGAAAAACACAAGCTAACCATACAAACCATTCTACAAGTACAAAATAATCATCAGGAGTAAGTAAAATGAAAAGTCTGGAGGCTTCCAAATCATGTAAGAATAATCTCTTACAATCAGTTTTGATTTTAAACCCAATTCTTTCAGAAATCAAGAACAGATCATCTACACTACTTTAATTCTTGCGCTCCAAACAGATCAAGGTATCATTCTACTAAACCATATATTTTACAGATATATATACATATATATAAATAGATAGATTATGTAAATTAAACATTATCTAAGCAGTTAATTTAATATTTACATCAAAAAGGAAGGACTGCATTACAAACAGCAAGACCAAATCTATGATGAAATAAAAACATCGTTATTATACAAAACAAGCCTTAATCAAAATGCTGCACAACAAAAAGTAATCAAGGCACAGGCTATAATGTGGAGTATAAGATGTGTCCTTGCTTTTGGATGTGAAAATAGGACCCACATACCAGTGGAAACACGCTGTTAATCAGTCTTAAACTGCTTTCACAAGGCCTTGCATGTGAAGAAAAATAATAAGGGTAAAATAAGAAAAAGTAAAAAGATAAGAGATGGACATGAGGGTGCTCAAGTCCATAGCATCCCACATCTGTATCACCCTTCACTGCATCCAAACAGATGTGGGAAGGTGACTGCTCTCAGAAAAGAAGTGAAAAATAAATAAGAAAAAGAGAAAGAAAAAGTCCTACCACTGGGAGGGGTGAGTAAGAAATCTCAACCTACAGATGTTGGCATTTCAGCTCCATTACAGTAGTAAAATCTACTTATATTACCTTGTTAATTTGAACTTGGGATAGGATTGATTATTCTTCAATTCTGTAAGAAAAATTACTTAATTTTTTTTTCATTATGATAAAATTGTGTTTTCTCTTCAAAATTAACAATAACTTAATCCATTGTGGCCCATTAAAAATGTTATTATTATATTACATACTTTGATAATAAAGTTAGAAAAAGATGACCTTTACACTACAGATAAGAGAAAGTTGAAATGTTGGATAAGATAAATGTTCTCTTATCTGGAGTGTAAAAATAGTTTTTTCTTAACTTTATTATCAAAATGTGTAAATCCCTCCAGTATGCACTATAAATTCTGAAAAATATTACACATTTGCTTTACATTTAATGTACATTATGGTAACATTAAGAGTATAAAACTGGATTGTAGGATAGTTGGATGAGAGCATGCAAAAAGTTGTTATGAATGGAGTCCAGTCAAACTAGAACTTATTAGTAGTGGAGTGCCTCAAGAGTTAGTGTTTAGGTCTTTTTCTTTTTATATTAATGATATTGACAGGGGGAAGTTAGTAAATCCTACAGATTACATTAAACTCTTGGGTATTTCTAAATGTACTGAAGATGTTGAGGCACTAAAGTGTGACTTGAATCAATGGGTTAGTTTGATCATATTAAGTGCAAGCAGAGACATTTAGATTATCATAATTTGAATCACTTTTAGCATAAATCGAAACCCATTCATTAGTGTAACTGAAGAAAATGACCTTGGTATAGTGGTGGATAAATGACTCAAGCCACATTTTATTTTGGACCTCTCTGTTTTGGTGTCCTGAAGAGAGAGTTTTAACCTACCTATTGTTTTCGCTAGGTGATTCCCTATTTGGATAAAAGTTCAAGTTTTTAAATAAAACTTTTAATCTACTTTTCAGCTATTAGTACTAACTAGAGATGAAAAACTATATATATATAACTAGCATTAATGTAAAGTGTGACTTTACATTGTTGTAAACAATATAAATGACACCCTTCTAGCCTGTTGAAGTGACATGATTAGTGAAGGAGATTATGTTCTTAGACTTTACTGTCATTTACACTGAATATTAAACTATTAGGCCTGGACTGAGTTGGCATTTCACAACTCCTAATGGTGTCTCAGTTTGACTACTTGACCCCTTAATTCTGTTGCTAGTAATAAAACTAACATAATTTTAAATATATTCAAAGACATATTGATTACAAGGCTTCAAATTAATCAAAGTTTATCTGCCTTAAACCCATTCCTTTATATCTGTTTTATTGGTAAAAATTTTCAAATCATTTATTATCACAATCATAACCTACAGACTAGTGACTGTTTTGTTCTTCAAGGCTGTCCTTCCAAACACAACCCTTGAGAAAATTAAAAATTTAAACCATACTTTACTTTTCATTAAATCACTGACTCTTCATTTAAGCTTCTGTAAAGTACTGGCCTTCACTACTGCTGATGACAAAATGTTCAAATAGCCAATCACCCTGTTAAAAAAAATACAAGTATCTTAACTTCATCTTAGTTGGTTGGTTGGTTGGTGTTTTATGGCGCAAAGCAGCTAGGCTATCTGCGCCAAACAACCAGTAAAAGCAATGAAATTAGATTAAAGTAAAATGTAAAAAAAAAACAGCAAGTTAAAAATCAATAGATGTCAGTAAAAGATTTATATAGA
>NW_013668663.1:26204-49305 GCF_000517525.1 Limulus polyphemus | reverse complement strand
CACTGGTCGCCACGCACGGCAAACACGTGGGTGGATGTTTAGATCCCAGAGAAAGTAACTGAAAATACAGAACCTTCCCTGGGAGGTCCCCTCACCACGTATAGGAATCCACGTCGAGGGGAACTTCATTTTAGCACTCTGCACTTTTTCTATCATGTTGATATATCTTTCCTGTGGTAATGGGCCTTTAACTATACATGTTACTTTAAATGAAAGCTCCCCAATTATAATCAAAGTACAATAACCTTCTTCCACTTAAATCTTAAAGAAAAATATTCATTGCATAAACTGTCAACATAAGTTCACTAAAATGATCCTTAATTTTAAACAATGTATTTCATACTTGTACTACATGTTCTTTTCTTTGGAACATACAAAGAACAAATATTTAACATACCATAACAAAATTTAAGGATAATAATGGACCTACTGGTCTATAAAGGCTGTCCCATCCACTAGCTAAATAATAAAAAAAAAAAACAATACTTAAAGACAGCCTTTGCCATTTACGTATTTAACAAGCTTCCCTTAAACTCCCTTAAATTTACTGCATCCACCATCTGCAGACAAACAGTCCAAATGCCAAACACTTTGTTAGAAAAACAAAATATTCTTAGATGAAATTGACTTCTTTTCTGCCAAAAGTTATATTTGTGTGCCCTAGTTCTGCACCATATATAACTCAGCCATTAATAATTGCTTTAAATAGTTCAATAATGACAAGAACAAGTAAATCCCATGAAATGTTTATTAACACACAAAAGTGAATTACACAAAACAACTAGTAACTATAATCAACATCCACATTCTGAGCAGCAATTTAGATCTTATACGGTACTGCATGCAAAAGTGATAATAACAAACACTAGTAACCCCCTTTACCTTGTTGATTAAGTATTTGTAGATAATAGCTCATCATATTTCAATGTCACATGTTTAAAATTATTAACATTATACATAAGCTAGTCACCAATAAACACATTGTACATCCTATAATATGTTACATTATACATTTTAGTTTAGTAGTGCAAGCTTAGCTAAAATGTTTGCACAAAATATAAGGAGGAAATATAGTTATTATTATTACTAAATGATATGTGTAACATAATGTAATACGTGTATGATGATATGATAATATATGAAAGTTAGCATTTTCTTAAATCGAAAATGTATTTCCAATAATACTTACCTCCTCTCACACTACAGCTATTACTAGACTATAAGGGCTTTCTTTCCTTTGCCCATCTAAGCACTGGTCTGATTTTTACTTGCTTGCTCCAGTCTTTTAGTTCCCACTTAACTGCCCTTGGTGAAATCTATCTCGTGGCACTCTCCACCTGTGTCAATGCACTATCTATCCTGGTACAATATATATAAGCACCTCCTTCGGATAATATTGTAACTTTTTTGAGACAGGCTCAATTCGCAGTCTCTAACACTGGCTCTTAGTGGAGAGAAAGGGCAGGAGAGTGTGAGAGAGAGGAGGTAAGTATTACTGGAAATAGAGTTTGGATTTAAGAAAACGCTAACTTCCAAAATATAATTACCTCCTCTTACACTACAGCTAGAATCCTATATTGATAGGGTGGAGGGGTTGGTAAGGGCATTATCCATACAGAATGCATCTGCTTAGATCATGGGTGTGCCAAAAGAAATAGAAGATTAGCACCCTAGTGAGGAAACTTCACTACATCTAGAACAGGTATGCTCTTCACTTGGAACATAAATCATGCACTGCGGGGGTAATTTGATGTGATCCGTCATCACTATTGACAAGGTCTCAATGCTCAGGGTTGGAATTATAGGGCCATGGCCCCTAAATCCCACACCGGTGGCAAGGGCATTTGGACTGCAGTATATATATTTATGAGTGGATTCCAACCTGTAGTTATAGAGTGATGTGTTCCAAGCCACCGGAATCACAATAAGAATGCAAGAAACATTGAAGTGGACAAACCCTTTCTTCAACCTAACAAAGTCCAAAAGGCAACACCACAAACTCGAAATGACAGGATTCTGTATGCTATACTCAACCTGAGGAAACAGAACTCATCCAGTTTGGAATTATGAACACTCATCCTCACTCCCCAACCGTGTGGGTTAGGTAAATTCCAGTTGCCTCTAGAATTATGTGGAGTACAAGGAACAAATTGTGCTCAATCTAAGATGGGACCACTCTGCATGAGGAATTATGAGGATACAATAGGTTTCCATGAACAATGTAATGAACCAATAATGATCAAAAAGAAGGGCCATGCTCAACTCAACTGGATATTTGAGCATCAAATCTGATCCAGTATTATGAGTAGGCTCCCAAATAGGCTGGTGCCATTCCTAACAACATCTGGGGAAAAAAAAACATCCAGGCAAACTGATCATGATTTATGCAACTCACTGATCAACAGGGATGGACAGGAACCCCTTGTGCTTTACTCATGATAGTTCATGAATGGCAAGCCAGCATAGTACAGTAATACTGCCCAGTCTATTATAGTATTGTTCCAATCTAACCACCATTCAAGATCAAAAATGTTGATCTTGAATAAAAAGACTGGGGAATCCAGTGGATCACTGTTCATGATCCATTGGTCATGTTGATACCACGGAAGGGACCTCATGTGCACTCCTCTTAAAGAAATGAGGGATTTGAGTGATGCCCACATCCCCAAAAGAGAAAAACTATCTGTGCAGTGGGAGAAGAAGACATGAGTAAGAGTCAGACTGCCTGTAATCCATAGCATGAAGTCAGATGGGAGTTGACTGAACCAGACTGAGATACGTGTTGAAAAAGACACCTAGATGTATGATATATTGTGTTGGAGTGAGAATAGATTTCTCAACTCTGACACGAAATCCTACTTTGGTTGTCTCGGAAAGCAGTATCCGAGTGTGACGTTCTGCCAACTGACAAGCAATAGCCAGTTGTCCATGTAATGGTGTGTGCACAGGCCCAGGGAAAGGAGGTGACAAGAAAAAGTTTGTATGAATCGGTAGAACACATATGGTGCCAATGCTAGTTTGAAGGGCAGAGCCCTGAACTGCAGGACCTGACCCTTGTGCACAATGGCGGGACGACTCTGCTATGGGAACGTGCGTATAAAATTGTCAGCAACATCAAACTTGGCCATCCACAGTCCTGGCAAAAATGCCAATGCAGAGTGAGAAATGATTTCATTGTGAACTTTGGAGGATCGAGGAATTGATTTAGATAAGAAATATTGGTGATCAGATGCCAAATTCCTGTATTCTTGAGCACAAGAAACAGACAGGAATAAAACCCTGGTAGAACAAGAATGACTCTCTCTCTCCACTGCCCCCTTGACTAACAAATCTCTGATAGCTATGGAAAGAAGTTTTGAAATCCAAGGATCTGCGAGAGACACAAGCACTACAGGTTGGGAGGATAATGGTGGTCAAGATGTGAATTGAATGACTAATCCTGATGCAAGAATGTGTGGTACCCATGGATCTATGATAAAGGTTTTCCACACATCCAGAAATTCTGGGAGCCGAGTCCCCACAGACTCCAAAGGCATATGTTAGTCACTGTCACTGCTAATGGTGTTCTGCATGGGTGGAGAAACCTCGTGGATATGAGCAGAATCTCTTCTGGGTACCAATGAACCAAGGGGAGCAGAACACTCAAATAGGGGTGGAACTATGACCCACTGTGGGAGCTGAGGAAAATTGAGAGGCTAATGACAACAAGGATGAATACAGATGAGCAACATCCACTCTTGATTCCAAAGGATCTGGAATGTCTACAAAATTCAATGGTCAGAAAAAGGGGGCCTCCCATAACTCACGGAGGGTGGCAGCAGGTAGATAAATGCCCTCCAACAATGCATCTCTACCCAACAAATCCCAACAACATATCAGCCATGAGTCTAGGGAAAGTGTAGAAGCTGACAATCGAACCAAGGTGGATGCCAATAATGTTCCCAACTTGTCAGCAAATTGACATGGAAATCGCCGAGAGGCTTCCAAAAAAGGATGTAGGGATGATAAATATCTCAGCACCATAGTTAGAGTCAGACAAATCCTAGAATATTATGATCTATTCAGGTTGCCCACAGATTTCGTTCTGGAACCCCACATTTCCAGGAGTGGGTCTATTTTTTGAGAGTCTAAATCTGCTTCCACCTGGCATTCGTAGGCTAAAACATGTTGTTCTGACAAATGTGATAGACAAGGCATAGCTGTCCCTTCATGTAACTGAGCGGTAAGCCTCCCTGCATAAACTGTAATATCAGGGGATGTAGGGAGAACTAAGTACTTGTCCTCAGATCTTTCCACCATCAAGAAAAACATAAACTCAAAAGCAACTGAAGAAAAACCCTAAACATCACACTTGATTTACCAACTAAAGAAAAGGAGCCAGGGGCAGCTCATCCAAATTGACCTCATGAGAAGCCGACAGAGTAAAGGAAGGCATTAGAAAATGCAAATCTAAATTCTCTCCAAAATGTTCAGGATTGCCCGCAAATGCAGCTTCAGAGCACCCCTGAGAAATAGCACTGGACCGATTGTATGTCCCCATCTCACTACAGATAAGGTCACGGAAAACCTCAACCAAGAGCGACTCCCTCCTGCTTCGTAAGCAACACCAGATATCAGAGGTGTGATAGAAGATTCCCGATTTGACTCTCCGTGCTGGATACATTAAGTTGGGAGTTCATGCCATATATTGACTTACCAAAGAGTTTTTTTTGTACAAAAATCAAATAGGTAACATGAAAAACGTTCAAAGTATCTACAATGGTCATACTACAGAGAAACCCGTCAGCGAATGCTTTGTTGAGAAAAAGTGACAATATTATTTGAAGGAGGTACCTATATACAGTTCCAAGATAGAGGATTCTAGCTGTAGTGTGAGAGGAGGTAAGTATGTTTTGGAAGTTAGCATTTTCTTAAATTGAAAATGTATTTCCAGTAATACTTACCTCCTCTCACACTCTCCTGCCCTGAAGGAGGTGCTTATATACAGTACCAGGATAGGCAGTGCATTGATGTAGGTGGAAAGTGTCACGAGACAGATATCATCAAGGGCAATTAAGTGGGGAATAAAAGACTGGAACAAGCAAGAAAAAATCAGATCAATGCTTATAAGGGCAAAGGGAAAAGAAACCATAACAGTTGAGTAGTAGTTGTAGTGTGAGTGGAGGTAAGTGTGTTTTGGAATAATTGTCAACAGACACCCACATCTGAAGAAAGATATAATAGTAAATTAATTCCTCACACATTTTTATCACTATGTATGAAGTAAATAATACATCAACACTATCAATTCTCTTAAAAACCTTAAACACATCAATCAATTTCCTTCTAACCTTTTTTTTTTCAAGTAAAAACACTTTCAGAGATATTAACCTATCCTCCTATAACAACCATTCCATCCCAAGTATCATCCTAGTAGCCTTTTTCAGAACCCTTTCCAATAATTCTTGGGTATGGATCCCAAGACTGGAGACAATACTCCAAATGAGGCTTAACCAGTGACCTTTACAGCAAAATTATAACCTCATTTAATAAAATCCTCTTTGTCCTACCACTAGCAACAGCACACTGCTTGGATGGCTCATGAAACTAACTAATCAGAACACCAAGATCCTTTTCATCCATAACACTGTTTAGATTATTCCCATCAAAATTATACTTATAATTTAAATTATGATGACTCGCATGCATTACCTTGCATTTACTAAGATTAAAAGCCACATGCCATTTATTTGCCCAAGTCACCAAATAATCTAAATCCTTTTTTCAAGCAGCAGCATTCTTCTTACAGCCAGCAACACCCAAAATTTTGATTTCATCCACAAATTTAAATAATCTATTGACCATTCCTTCATCTATGTCACTGATGTAAATCAAAAAGAGTAACAGTTCTAACTCTGAGCTCCGAGGTACCCCATTTGTGACATTATTAATCCAGTTCGAATGAACTCCATTTATAATAACTGTCTGCTTTCTTCCATTCAGCCATTCTTCTATGCAATGAACCAACTTATCCTCCACACCTACAGAGATCATTTTTGTAACAAGCCTTTTAAGTGGCAATTTGTC
Source organism: Limulus polyphemus (assembly GCF_000517525.1). NCBI lineage: Eukaryota > Metazoa > Arthropoda > Merostomata > Xiphosura > Limulidae > Limulus > Limulus polyphemus. The sequence continues at coordinate 43,239 of NW_013668663.1, read as the reverse complement.
AGATATTTTCTGAAAATTCAGGTATACCAAATTCACACCCTTACCCTCATCCACATAAGCAGTAAACTCTTCAAAGAATGTCAAAAGATTGGTAAAGCAAAATTTTCCCATACTAGAACTTAACAAAATTTTAAACTTTGTACAGAAAACAGAATATTACAAAATCCAAAAAACATACCACAAATTACTATTAAAATTTAGTAACTGAAAAAGTAAATGAATTAATATTAGAAACAATAGAAACTTATATGATAGTTCTATAAAATATTCAAGAACACAAAACAGAGACGTGCAACTGAAAGCCACTCTGTGCTTTTCAACAATTAAACATGACAGAATAACTGGTAGTGGTAATAGTAATTTTACAAATGAGGAAGGGGATATTGGCAATGGCAACTGCATGTAATACCCATGGATATAAAAACAACAATTTTACTCAGAAAAAAAAAGTACAAGTTTAAGTTTTTAAGTCCACTTAATCAAATATTACTAATTAAAATATTCTAAAGTCACTTGACCAATATTATTATATTTTTGTAAATTAATACATTATTAATTTATTGTAAGTACTTTGAAGGGCCACAGGCTTTTGTTTTGTTATTACTAATAATATTATTTATATTTCTTCATAACTTAATGATACCTGGGTCAAGGAGTAACTGATGACATTAATCATAACGAATAATTAAACTGCAGAAAGTTTCTAAACTAGCATATAAGTATAAAATTATAAGTTTTAATGTAGGCCCATAAAGCATACACATTTACAAATTACAGTAATATAAGATTAAGCCACTATTGTAAACAATTCACGCTTTTACTTACAGTTGAAGTCGCACTGTGTACTCACTGTATACAGCTATATTGGTATAGTATTAGTAATAACAATATATATAGTCTACACTATAGCACAAACTAGCATTATCAATGAATTCAGCTTGGACACATAATAAATTCTGTAATTCAAGGAAGGGGAGAAGGATATTGTGATTCGTAAAATAAAATTATGCTTAATAATTTTAATAACGTGTTATTATTTCATATTAATAAAATAAATGATAAGTTACCCTCAATGAAATGTCTTCGTCCTTGTTTTCTCTCTGATCATCAAATTGACAAAAGAAGATAAAATACATAGCAACAGTATCGCCACCTTCTGGCAAAAATCGAAAACTCCAAAGTGCTTTTTCTAGAAATGGTTTATGTAAGAAAGGTTATTCACCTATAGTAAACTGTATTACTATTAGTTAGATTGTAAGATACTTATGTTAATGTACTCAAGTAACTTTTAGATATTTATAGTAACATTTTGATGAATCATTCAATAGATACAGTATTAATTAATTTTTGACCTTTTTTATTTTATTCAGTTTACCTAAATCAGCAAATATTCAGACGTGTAACTCTGTAAATGTAATACGAATACAATAAAATAGTTTGTCATTCATTGTTAAGCGCGATTTTAAAGTCCCACTCACGTAATTAATTTACCAAGTGCGGTTACAACGTAAGTCAAAATCGTACATTAAATACATGTATTTTCGTTACATTCAGAATGAAAATATGAGGAGAAATGAGTATGATATTGGCACTAAGAAAAGAGGTGAGACCGTCTACCCTGTTTTTTGAGTGCAAAAGTCATACTAATTTCTTCATATTTGTATTGAGAGACTGAATTTTAAATTTAAGCTAGCTTTTTTTATCGTTTATATACATGTATTCTTCAGTTTAGATTATAATTTCGTATTTTATCTATTACTAATACAACTAGATTTTACTTATTATGTCGTGTTTAACTCGTAAGTCTTAGCAGCTAATTTGGTTTATTATAGACATAGCTGAGAAAATAAGGGTTCTGAATCTGGCCGTATAGTTATAACCTACAGTTTTTTCTCATAAACCAGTATCCTATCTCAGATATGGAGATCAAAATTATGCACAGTATTTCAAGTTCAAGTGAGGCCTAACTAGTAATTTGTATGAAGAAATATGATCACTTGTTTTGACTTGTAATAAATTTATGTGATGCTTAAGCTAATATTAATTATACTAGTACTAGTAACACTAACAGACCACTGCTTAAATGGCTTCGGTAACTTAGCCACTGCTATGCCAAAATCCTCTTCTTCAGTTATACTGTTACTAATGAGTGGGTTTTCATCTGTATTAAATGTGTGATCCAAATTATGGTAACCCATATGTATCACCATGCAATTACTGTAAAGTCTTTTTACAAATATTTGTACAACATACCAATTGGTCAGAGTCATTCTTAATACCACAACATCTTCAATACAGTAAAAAATGCCTGAGAGTTTAATGTTATCAACAAACTTTTACTAAGTTACTCCTGTCAGTGATGAAAGAGGACTAACTGTAGTAACAAGGGCCCAGTTTCATTAAGTATCGTTAATAGCAAGCTGTTAGTAGTAACAATATGTTACAACTATGATGTTACAGTATGTTTTTCACCATATTGTGACCATGTCAATTTAGCGGATATTCATGTACTCAAGCTGTAATTATTTTTATAGTGTGAAACCTACTTATAGATATATATTTGTATGTTATCATTCTTAAACTGAAATATCATGCTCACAGTATATATAATGTATATTAAACATATGCAAATGTCTTGAACTTTAACCTGTAGTTGTATTTATGAAAATTTTAACAATGAATAGAACATGTAATATCATAAACAAATGAAGTTTCTACTTTTTTTTTCAGGAAAACAACCATAGTGTTTGATCAAGCATTTTTTTAAATCCTATTTCACAGCTATGTTTTTTTTTCTTTTAATCTCTTAGTGTCAATATGTATAATGGCCTAAACAGTCAGTTTGCAAATGCAAAAGAAAAATTAAACACACTGAAAGAAGATCCTGGTAATGAGGTCAAACTCAGACTGTACAGCTTGTACAAACAGGTTAGTGTATAATATCTATGGGGTTTTGAGTCCATTTTACTTCACCATATAGTAACCTAAATTAATTTAGGTATGCAAAAAAGAAATCTTTAATATATATTTACAGGTTAGTGTATAGTTACATGTATTTGACTGAAATGTACTTTCTTTGAGCACATAATATGTTTTTTGCCATTGCTGTAATTGTCATTATTTTTTTTTTACACAAGTACAGGACTGAGCATTTCACATCCCAGTTAGGTGATGGCAATAGTATGCCTCGTCCCCCTCTGGCTTCAGATCAGTCTGTCCTCGCTTATCATAGGGTGGACTGTCCATATCTGGACCAACAATTGTTGGTTCAGAGTTGCCTGTTTGCTGTTTATCTTACCCATGCCCAGTATTCCCACTTTTGTCTTACCCTGACAACTTTTTTGCTGTACCTCTCCTTAATCCACATTCTTTCTGAAGCTCTTCACAGGAACCCTGAGGGGTTTTTCTGGGGATGTTCTTTCCCTCCTCACTTCCACGTGAGGGGCATGTTTTCCAGCTCTGGGCTCTTCTGTTTAGGTTTGCCTTGGCTCCTTACGTATTTGTTTGGGTAGTTAAAACCTTCACTCAGCATCTACATTTCTGACCACACCCATTTGCTCCTGGAGGATGAAGCTTGTGTGGGTTGGTTAATCAAAGTAGAGAAGTACATCTTTTCCCCTATACAGTATCTAGTTCACTTGGAAGTTTCTTCAATTCCCACCTCAGTCAGGCCCAGCCATTTTCACTACATATTTGGGATATGGAGAAGTTGGCCATCAAGGCCCCATTCTTTCATTCTCCTTCTGCTTGAGAGATTTTATCTCTTTTGGGATTTGGGCTTCCTTGGAAGCTCTCATACATCTTGGTCATGCTGACATGTGTTCCCTCCAGTGGGAATTTTAAAATCAGTGGAACTTTGGCTCCGAACCTCACATATAGATATATTTGCCTTCCATCTAAACAACAAACAATCACCTTTCTGGTCTAGTGGTAGATGCCTTCAGTGAGGAATGAAGGGGCTTTCACATTTATGCCTTCCCACCTATATATCTCTTTCCCAAAGTAATCTCTTTCATCTACACTACTTTGTGTTGAATTCTCATAGTGGCTCTGTTTTGGCTGACTCAGCCTTAGTTGCCTTTCCTGAGGTTTCCCCAGTTGTCATCACCTCTGCCCCTCCCTCTGTTTCCTTCTCTCCTTTTTCAACCTCATTTGGATGTCTTCCATTCCACCATCTGGCTTCACACATAGCTTTTGTCAGGTCCCACTGTGTGTTGCTTTATTCCTTTCCCTCTCATTACGAACTTCCACATTGTCAGTTTACCAACAACATTGGATTACTTTTCATCATTGGTTTCTGCCCTATCCATCCTTCTGTTGCTCACCTTTCCCAGTTCATCACCTAGCTGTTAGATCAGGATCTTTTGGTTTCGACAGTTTCTGGTTATAGAGCAGCTTTGTCAAACACATTTTATTTTACCAGATTGTGCTAGGTCTTATCCTCTCCCATTCTTTCCCTCCTGTTCCAGTACTTTCATGTTCTTTGTCCTCACCATGCCTTTCCTGTGCCTAATTGGGATCTCATTTTCTTCTTTTTTGCCCTTTCCTAACCTCTATTTAAACCTTTGGCTTCATGTTCCCTGTATCATCTTTCCATCAAGACCCATTTCCTTCTCCTCCTGGCTTGTGGTTGTCATAGGTTTGACCTTTTTATGATAAATATTTCCTGTACTCTTTCTCATAGTACATATATTGTGGTATACCTGGACCGTTCCTTCTTTCCCAATACCTCAGCTGCCCATGAGGGAAATTCTGCCTTTACACCTATTTCCATCCCTTCCATTTCCCATATTTATTCCATATCAGATCTGGATCACCTCCTGTATTCTGTGTGGGGTCTGTAGTGCTATGTGGCTTGTACAGCTTCCTTTTGAAGTTCCCATTCCCATTTGTTTATTCTCTGGAACACTTCTCTGTCATGTGACCTCTCCCCATCATACTTGAGGGTTGGATTTGTCAGCGTGTTAGGTTGGCATATTCTTTCTTGTCCTCAGAATGGTGTCAACTTTATCATGTCTCATCTTATCAGATTCGACGTATCACCATGTCTATAGCAGCTTGTTTTCATCATCCTCTGGAGGTCATCTAGGCTGGAGTTTGGATTACTCCTCATACCTTTGTTGCTCACTACCTTCATCATCTGGCTGTGTCCTTCTTGGGTGGGTATTGTCTACCTCCTGTGGTGCTTCTACATCTACTGGTTTGATTCTAACTTGGGTAAGTGTCTTTTTTTCTCCTATGTTTTCTTTCAGGGGCCTCCACTTTCTTAATTATAAATTCGGATCCCACTCACTGGAGAGTGTTCCCTGGTTAGGTATGCTTTCCTACAAACCCACACCAAATACCTTTAAGGTTATAATGTGCACTGTTGAGATGGAGTGTTCGACAAGATCACTAGCAGCTTACCTAGTGGTGTAAATAAATATATATATATATATATAGAATTCTAAGTATATGGTGGACTGTCACTCATGGAATATCATGAATAAAGCATAAGGGGATTGCTACCCATCCCTGCCGCTCCTTTGATTGAATATGTCAGGAGTGGTCTGCTTTTCAAAATAGGGTTTCACAGTTATCCATTTCATTTTATCTAGTGTGAAATTCTTCTGGACTCCCAAACGCCTTTTACCCTTCCCTTCTTCTCGTGGAGTTTGGGAGTTCTTGCCACTTACCATTTCCTAGCTGCTGAGATGATGGACCATGGATGCTTCCTCATGTGTGTAGAATACACATCATAACATTACATTTTACTCCACTATGTTGAGAAGAGGGCAAAGCTGGGAACCCTCCTTCTTTCTACTCCTTGGAGGCTTAATCCTAGGTGTGCTGATGTTGGTGGGAGCTGGACTAGCCAATGCTGGATCCTCTTTGTAATACCGGGTTCAAGTTCCTACAGTTGAGACCGGTAGATACCTCCTTTCTTGGTTACTCCAGTTGCAGGATGTTTCATTTCCCTGCTCCTACAGTTGAGTTCAGGGGATTTCATCTGCCTCATAATACTGTTTGTGTGATGTATAATGCCTTGTTCCTTATGTTGGGCAGGCATTCCATCTCCTTCTTGTAATGCTGGGTTCACGACGTTTCTTCCTTGCTCTTATGGTTGGATTAGAATTGTTATTTTCTTGCTCATAATACTAGCTGCTGGATGATTTCCTGTTCTTACAGTTGAGTTGAGGCTTAGCCACAGCCCCATAAATCTGGGTTTGGTTTGTTGTACTTCCTGTCCATTTTTTCTTTATACTACTTCTGACTCTTGTCCTACCAGAGTTGATTTGTTTCAGGTTATGTACAGTTGAGAATGGACTGGGACTTGCATTGATCATTTACACCTGATACATTGTTTTTTGTTGTCCTTGTTTTACTAGCTCCATGCCTTGATGCCACCCCTTTTCTGCAGGGGGTCTCTTGTTTAATCTTACACTGGTCCCTCCACTGACTCAGTGTGGTATTCTAACTATTGCATGAGTGGAGGTATGTATCATGTCATATAAAAATACATAAAATCTCTGCATCTTATACATATGTTTACAGAACTTTAAAAATATGTTCAAGACAGGAAGATTTATGTAATGAATTGTTATTAATTAAATATGTAGCTGTTGAAAGAGGATTTGAACAAATTTGGTAGATAGAACTTTTAAGAAATTTAGCAAAGGTTTACTGTCACTTTAAAATACTATATTAAAATCTTATGAAAAAAAAATGAAATTGAAACTTTAAGTTTGCCTTATATTCCATGATAAACAGGTCAATTATTCAAAGCTTTTAAGAAGCAACAAAACTTTTATCTTATCTTTGAACCTATAAATAAGATCAAAGAAATTTCCGATACAATATCTTACCTCTCTCTCTCTCTCACAAAAGCTTTCTCGACTTATACTTTCCTCTATTGGCACAATTTTTTTGTTTCCTACTAGCCTTGATACTCTCACTTATTTCTGCATACTAACATGCAAGTGATTATGCATCAGCCCTCCAACCTCTCTGATCTTGCAGCTGTTAACGACTTCGTGATTGGCTGTCTTATTGAATAGTTGTTTTTTTTGTTTGTGGTTTGATTTACTTAACCACAAGTTTTCACTTTCTTAATATTTCTACATTAATTACATTGTTCTTTATGAAATACTAAGTTTATTTATTGTTCTTTACTGTTTTCATTCTCTTTTGCGGAGAGTTGTGAATTATCAGTTTTTTATCTCTTTAAATTTTGTGAATTATGCGCTCGAAGTTTCAGTTGATCACAACTGCAACTGCCTCCGTGAAATTACCAACCACATCCAATGGGTCGAAACCACAATTTTTGGCTCATGAAGTGATGCCTCTTGTCCATTGAAAGTTGACCAATTTCATGCAACAAACAGAACAAACTGATAATTTCCTTTCAAGGTTTTCAGTGATGGGCAGGTTTTGGATTTGGACAGCCTTTTTCCCTCTCCTGAGTATGCCTCTCAGTCGTGTGTCATTTTGGGGAACTTGCCCAGACCTTTTTCCCCTTTGGTGGATTTGATTATTCAAGTACGTTATGTTCTGTCCTTATTTTCCATTCCTATGTCCCACCCCTGCTCTTCTCTGGGACTAGCTTTTGGGTCATCATTTTAGTATTTCCTCCTTCCCTGGTTATTAGGGTTCATGCGAGTCATTTTGGGAACCATTTGGATTTGAGGGTTGGTATGCCTCAACCCCTACATACTATGAACAATCCTGCTTTTGATTATCATCATTCCAACTTCCCTTATTTGGACTCACAGCATTCATCTTGCTTCTTCCTTAGTGGGAGTTGGATCCTGATAATTTGATTATCTTTTCCCATATTTGACTATCCTTCTCAGATCAGACCAGACTCCTTCATTTTGCCCATTTTTGGTGGTGTATTTGAAGGTTCTCTCTCTCTTTTTTTAGGGACATGGGTTCTCTTGAAGCTCTCATTCCTCTTGGTTATGCTCTCATACATCATCATTAGTGGATTTTGATAGACCAATGGAGGCCTGTTCAGGATCCCTTAGATGCCCCTCTTACCATTCTTCCTCCTTTACAGACCAATTTTGACTGGTGGTTGGATCAGAAAAATACTACCAATGGTGTTCAAATTCAATGATGAGGAACCCACTTTGAGACTAATAATGCTTGGAGACGGCTTGAATGGGTAATGGAAAAAAACTTTAATATAAGCTTAACATAAAGGTCAGTGTACAAGATTTTGTACTTGGTGATGACAAAACATTGTCGAAACGTTGTACACTTGCTGTTATGTTAAACTTATATTAAAGTTTTTTTTCATTACCCATTCAAGCCATCTCCAAGCATTATTATCAATGGTATTTTTATTCTTCCTCTTTGTCTAGAATGTCACCTTTTATGCATGCTTCTTTTTTTTTTATGGGAGGTGTATCTTGACACTCAAGAGGTTTTGGAACAATGGTATCTTTCAGAGTCTTCTCTCCATATCTGTTTTGGAACTTTTTGCTGTTTTTCGGGCTTTCCTTTACTTCCTGTGGGCTCCTAGGGGCTGGTTCACTCTGATGTGTCTCTGGTATTCTCATACATCACCGGACAAGGGGCACTTGGTCAGCGGACCCTTGTTTTCTCAAATTGGATCTTCTGTGTTGGGCCTACTACTGTCCCATCACTTTGTTGCCATGTCATAATCCGCATGCCCTGAATCTGGTCGCAGATCAGTTAATCGGTCCTGACAAGATTTTTCCTGTGGTGTGGTCTTCAAATCTACCCATTTTTTGGGTTTTTGTGTGATTTGTGCGTTGTCCCAGATTTGATGCTTTTGCCACTCATCTCAATGCACCACTTTCCTGATTTTGGTGGGAGCAGTCAATGTTCTCAGTTGGGATTGGTTGTGTTGGTACCTATATGCATATCATCCTATCTCTCTCCTCCCACTTGTCCTTGCCATACTTCAGACCACTCCATATAGTGTCCTACTGCTGGCTTTATATTAGCTGGCTGACGTGTGATTTCCACTGCTGCAGCGGTTTATGGTATTGTCTTTTATTTCTCTTCCTTTATCTCTGACACTCCTCTGTTAGCCACACCCCAGCATGAGTCATCTGTCTGTACCTGCACTCCATATTCACATGTTGTTTAGTCCGGTTCCTCGCTTGAAGAGCCGGATTTTTGCATATAGCTTCCTTTGTTTTCTGTCATGTTCTTTCTTCCTTCATGGTGGTTTACCTATGTACATGGTATACGTACCACTTTTTGTCTGTCCTAAGGGATTATATTCCTTCCCATCCTATGGTTCTTCACATATCATCCTTTTTCGCTTATTGAGCAGGGCCTTTCAATTTTCACTGTTGTGAGCTATAGTGTGATGTTATCTGCCACTTTTTGGTTTCCTGACTTTGCTTGTATTTTCCAGTTGCCAGTCTTATCCATGTTGTTTCATTCCTTCCATTTTTCCTGTTCTTCCCACCCTGGTTCCCTTACAGATTAGCATCTCTATGTGATCCTCCACATTTTTCCCCATTCTCCTTTGGATCTTTTGTCTTTGTGTTCTTTAAATCACCTTTTCTTGAAATCCCTATTTCTGATCATTCCTTTATGCCCAAGACTTTGCCTGCTAGTGAGGGTACTTCTCCCTTCCCTCTTTTTCCCACCTTTATGATTGTTCCGATCCTGCCTGCCTCCTTTGCCCAGTCAGGGCTCTTTGATGGTGTATGACACATTGTACTGCTTCCTTCCATGGTTCCTGAGTTCATTTGTTTCTTCCATAAAATCCTCACCTCTCCTATGACCTTTTTCCCATTACCCTTCTGGGTTGAATTCACAAGTTAATTCGACTAGTGTTTTACTTCCCTTTCTCCTGATGATTATCACCATTTTTGTGTGTTCTTCCCATCAAATCTGCCACCTTACTATGTCCCTGGCTGCACATTTCCATCTTCCCTTGGGGGACATCATTAGGGGCTTTTATTTTATATTTGGATCCTGTTCTGTGGTGAGTGTTGCCTCACCTTGTATACTTAGTCTTAACTCCGCACTGTACGACCTGCAATCATGTACTATGCTAGATGACTGTGACGTTAAGCCTCTTCCTACTCTTTAATACACTACCATATCTTCTCGTTTATCCAGATAATTCCTTTCTCCCAATGACCTCAGCAGCTTGGAAGGATGGTCCCTCCGTTTCTTCTATTTTCTTTTCTTCCATTTCCCATATTTACTCCCAATCTGATCCAGATAGGCTTCTGTGCCTGGTCAGGGCTCTTAGTTGTTATATTGACCATACTGCTTTCTTCTGGGGTACACATTCCTGACTCCTTCTCCCCTGGCAATCCTCCTCCCTCTGTGATCTTTTACCTTCTACCCTAAGCAATTGGATCCACCTTTTGATTGGGAGCCCTAATCCTACCCTTGCATGGATGTCGGTTAGAATCACTTTCCTGCCACATTCTCTCCCACTCGGATGTGCTCCTGTCATTTTCTGCCCTTATATTTTACACATTCCACAGTTGGGCAAAGAGTATACCTGGCTCAGAAGTGGTGCAGCACGTTCCCCTTTTTTGATCTTCAGATCTGAATCTCTCATTTCCAGGCGGATTCTTCAGAATTTTTTGAGGGGTACTTCTGTCGTTCCCTCGCACCAGTTCATCCTCATTATCAGTATGGGATTCTAGCTAATCTTGTGAGAGGAGGTATTATATCAAAAGTTATAATTTTCCTGTATTGAAAATGTATTTCCAATAGATACTTACCTCGACTCACAATTTCCACCTTTCATCCTCACGTCATATCATGCTCCTATTGGTAAAGAGGTGACATATAATGATTTGCATGAGAGATGTGTTGCAATCTTGTAATTCCAAAAGGGGGGTAGTGGAAGGCTTGTTTGTATAAAGTACCTATCAGAAATACATTTTCAGTATAGGAAAATTAAAACTTTCATTAATGCCTATCTTTAAATTTAGGGGGAATTGTTATTTCTAGGATCTGTAGTCTTCCAGGCATCCCATACTCACAGTCTTCTGTTCAAAGTTTGGGGTGTTTCACATAAATGTCAGGAGCTCTTGCCCTTGTTACTCCACCACTGTGTTTTAGCATTCAGTCATTTTCGCTGTAATAACATATATCAACAGGCAGAGTTAGATTTGATCCCATAACAATTGTTTGCTGTTGTTTCTCTACTTTTTGGCTACATTTGTATTGTGTTTTACTGAGCTGGTATTTCATTGCTTGTTCCAATGGTATGATTGAATGCTATGCATTTAAAATGGCAGTGCATCATCTTCTGATGATCTACAGTTTCCAGTTTTAGCTTCTCTAGCAATAAATGCCTTGAACCCATTTATGGGAAACTTTTACTTCTCTTTGAATAGAGTTGTTTAAACATTTGTTTAACAACTAGTAAAAGCTTGGAATGGTCTGTTCTTTCATTAGGGGTGTGTCTGTGAGCCAGACTAGTTTCGGAGAATTCCACTCCTCATCAGTGACCCTGAACACTACCACCAATGATACTTCAGACCAAACCAAGTCTTTATGGTAGTGAGGTATCAAAAATCGAAATGGTGTATTTAAGTGTTTTACACACAAAAATGAAACCTATCATTCTATGGGTATTTGAAGAACTTGTAGCATTTCACCACAATTTAATTTTTCATATTGTTGCCTATCTCAGAGGGTTCATATTCCTTTTTTTTTTTTTGGTACGTCTTCCATAATGATGACATTTATTATTTAAAGCTACATAGCTGGCTGATATGTGATTGTTAGTTAGTGAAGTTTGCCTTTTTCTTTTATGTACAATTTTCATGAACAGGGCTTGTCTGCTTTTATTGCAGACTACAGAGGTGCACTTTCAGTAGCCACAGAAGTTGTGCCTCTGTTGGCCTCACTTTTTTCAAGTTATTTTTTTATTTACTTACACACACACACACATATATATATATATATACACACACACACATATATATATATATATATACACACACACACATATGTACATACATATAGATACACACAAACAAAATGTGGTTTCTCCTTCTAAGAGATCCAGTGTATGGATTCATCCAGTGAGAATTCTTGCACATCATATACATATCTATGTACTTGTCCTAGACAATATTCTCTTCTGTATGGTAGAGCTCCATGATAAGGTGTTGGTCTTTGGAAATAGAAAATAATCTTTGAACAAGACTTAAGCAGCAGTTTGCACTCAGAGTTAAATAAATTCTCAACAGGTATGTTACCATATCCCTGAGAGTCCTAAGATAAAAAATTGTTACTTCTGACAAATTTGCTATACTGTGTGAAACCATTGTGAGAATATTATTTGAGGCTATAGTCCATTAACTTGGTTACCTACACATGTATAGAGGAGCAATAATTTATTTAACTATCTCGGGGAAGATTTGATAGGGGCATGATTTCTTGATTTCTAAGATTACTGGCACCTGGGCATTTAAAGGATACCAGGACTGAGTCTTAAACTTTGATTAATATCTTCCATGTTGTAGCATATTGTGTGTCATATGATTACTATTGTGTATATCTGCAAAAACATAAGCTGTCTTTTTTTTTTCCCCTACATTGCTATGTTATTGCCTTGGGTGTATTGTCTGATACTTGGGTACCAGGACTAGGTGTTACATCTTGATTAACATCTTCCATGTTGTAGCAAATGCTATGCCACTGTTTTTTATCTTTAAGCAAGTAAGACTTCATTTTCTCTTATTTTGCTCTCTTATTGTCTAATTTATGGGATTTCACCTCAAGGTCAAAGATTAAAAATATTTTAAAAGAGTAACTGATTGTTTATTCTACAAAAGCATTTTGCATACTGTTTTTGGATTTGCATACAATTTTGAATAAAATGACACCTAACACATGCCAGTGTAAAGTAGTAGTACAAGTAGTTTTTGTACAAAAGATTGATTAAAAGTCAGGTGAGTAAGATTTACCAGATTTATCTTCTGTATAACTTTTCACCCATTGACTGAATCAAGCTGGAAGTTTTCATTTGTACTTATTTGTTTTCCTGAAATAAACATGTACTGAATTTGGTATAAGTTGGAGATTGTAGGTTTTAGATTTGTCATGGAATAACCCTACATTAAGTGGATCAAATCAACTCACCAGAAAGGGAAAAGAAATGAAATCTGACCAAATCAAATAGAAATGCCCATATGCAGAATGTTTGAAAGGGGGTTCTAATTTGTGAAATCAAAAGTCAGCACGTATTGTAAAAAGCACAGTCAGCAAGCAAAGCATGTTAATGCTATGGAGGGTCTGGGGGCATTCCCCCCTCGTAATATGTAAAAAATAGGTGCTACGCGATTAAATCTGGAAGCAATTTTACATGAAATATTGCTTAAACAATAGCATGGTTGTTCACATAAAATACACAAACACCCAATGAAAAGTCAACAAATCATCATTCTGTTGTAGCACTGCATGGGGAGGTAGAATTAAATCAGCATAAGTATGTATGTTTTATTATAGTAAAGTACTGTAATATCTACCTGCAGAGTAATTATTAATTGTTAGATTATATCATCACTATAAATTGTGTACAACAATATATGATATTAGCTATTTCAGTCACTGGCTATCATGTATGCACTACTGAAATATCATGTGAGTATGCTCCACTCTTCTGAAGTGCTTTTCCATAAATAACTTACATACAGTTTCAATATTGACAGCAGTGTCATAATTATGTATGAAAGCTAAAGAGAGACAATTATTTAAAACTCTGGATACAACTGTGATAACCAACAGTGTAATGAACATTTAATATACATTTGACTTATTGAAGAAATTTATCACCAACAAGTCACAGACACCTAATGTAAAGAATCTGGCCTACAAAAAATGACAGTAGCGATATAGCTTTGGGTTTCCAATTACAAAGTGTTAACAGAAGTTGCATGGGACTATATAAATATAACATAATTGTTTTTACATAAAAAATAGGGGTTCGGCCAAAAAAAACCTGCATATGTGCATGAGGACATTTGGATGCAAGTTTCTGATGACATATGATTTCACTTTGAGAGTGTGAAATATGTATAAATTCTAGAAAGGTTTTCAATAAGCTACTTGTGTACAGGTACATAAATCACAAATTTGTATATTTGGATAACATAACAGAAGCAAAAGAAAAGTGTTTAATAAATTTGATTGTTTGTTTAGTTTGGTTTCTATAACACACAGGCTTATTAAACAAAACAAATTATGCATTCATTGTATATCTTAATTTTATAGGCTACAATTGGAACATGTACTGGAAAAAAACCATCAGCTTTTGATTTTATGGCTAAGGCTAAGTGGGAAGCTTGGAACTCTGTAAGATCATTGTCTAAGGTAGGTTATGCACTGTAAGAATTTAATAATATTTCAACTAAAGATTTGAATGTTAACATCCATTTTGCCTGATAATTCTGTTATTTAACACTGGATTTCTCCCTCAACCAGAGGTGGACTGGTGTTTTTGTTTCTTGAAGGTATTGTGTATGATGTTGAAAAGTCTGAAATCTCCTGTATCCAAATATGCAGTCCATATGATGGTAACTGCTTTCAATCTGAAAATATGAGCAGGCAAAGAGACAGAAGGTTTCAGTGTGGCTGCACTACCTTAAGAGCAATGGTCACACACATGTTAATTGGGTTATCTCTTTTTTTATTATTATTCTCTTATCAAATTGTGCAACCTTTTTTTCATTGTGTATTTGAGGTTGGAGACCTTGTTCTTGATCTTCTGATCTGGTGGAAGGCTACTAATGCTATCACTACTGTCCATGTCAGCAACAAACCTAATTTTGAATGCTGCTACATCTTTGGTCTTAATAGATTGATTCATCTCAACAAGGGCTATAAAAAAAAAACGTTTTGACCTCTTCTATAGTGGCTGCACAGGTTACAAGATGAACATCTCGAAACCTTGCACATTCACGTAATCAAAGGAAGAATGGTGATTGATGATGACTTGATGAAGAATATCAAAGTTCCAATCATGGTAAGCATGGCTTGGAGCTGTCTACTGAAGATCTATTAGGCTTTAGTCTGAAAAACTAATGCAATAAAGGGCAAAGAACAAGAAGGTTCATTTAGTATACCTGTCAATTACACAACAAAAAGTACTCTCATTAACTATGGAGTTTCTGCTGATGATGTAGCCAGGTAAATTTATGTCCATTTTGAAAAATTTAATTTGTAATCATCATATCTTTATAAGTTTCACAATATCTGATAAATCAAAGGATTTTTGCATCAGATTCTTGTCATTAAGGTGCCTCTGGTGGAGTGAGAACTCTTGCGTAAACAAAGCATTATGGTAATACATATACATTACAAAAAATATGACTGAAATATTTTTTTTATACATTGTTATTAGAAGCTTGTGTTAAGAGTGCAACATGTGCAATGTCTCTTCACAATTTGTACCTAAAAAGAAGTTCAGGTAACATGCAGTTGCTATATGTTTATATGTTATTCTGGCATCAAAACAGAATGTTAATATGTATAGTTTACATGTAGTGATCTTTAGACACAGAAAAAAAATCATAAGTATATGTATTTGAAAAGGAAATGCTAGTTTCTTCTCATAATAACTGTATATAACAGGTCTACCATGTTATTTTAAGACTTATATTGATAAAAACAAACTTGTTCATATTTATTTCTTGTTCAAGTCAATGTATTTTTATCTAGGAGCCCATTCAACACTGTTATTGTTCAAACTGTGAAAGGCATCAGTGGACAGTTCTCAACTGAAATTTCACATTGTCTTCTTCCTTCAACCATAATCAGTGCAAAATGTTTTACTACAAAAAGCTTTCATTTGAAAACTCTAAGCTCTCCTAATAAAACAGCATAGCTGGGGTCCACATATGTAGAAATTATTAAAGTTCTGCCAGCACTCTTTGACTTTATCCATGATAATAGAAATAAGAATTGCCATATGAAAATATAACTGAGTAAGGTATCCAAACACTATTAATTACAACTTTTTGTTTCTTTTTAAATAACATATCTTTAATCAACCCTACTTTTTAGACAGTTTTGTATATAATTCCTTCATTTTTGACTAGAATTCACAGTAATTACTCCTACACAACAAAGTTCAAACCACTTATGTCAGATATGCTCTCCCTACCTATCCAAAGTAAAGAAAAGATACAACGTTGCCTTAGTGACTTAAAAACAAAAACATTATTGTTGACAATGCATTCAACCAATTATATCCTTGTGGATTGTGACCTGGTATAATGTATGGCCTCCCTAAGGTTCATAAACAGAAATGTCCATTACATCCTATACTTTCTGCAATCAGTACGCACAGTTATAAAGCAGCTAAATTCCTTGTACCTATTCTTAAACCACTAACAATTAATTTCATTTGTTAACGAGTTAAAAGATCTGCACCCCTCCCAATGAATGTTTTATGGCTAGTTTTGATATAAGTTCTTTATTCACAAACATTCCATTTGGATGAGACCATTGACATTTGTTTGGAAAAACTCTTTCAAGAGGAGTCTCTTGTTTATGGCTTAACTATAGAACAATTTAGATCTTTAATTATTCATTCTGTAAAGAACAACCATTTTGTATTTAATGGAAAACTAATTGACCAAACTGATGGAGTGGCGATGGGATCCCCACTAGGACCAACTCTAGCTAACGTGTTTCTGAGCCACCATGAACAATCTTGGTTGAACAACTGACCACAGAAATTCAAACCAATATTTTACAAATGCTACGTTGATGACATTTTCAACATTTTTTGATCAAAGGATGAAGTTCAACAGTTTCTTGAGTATTTAAACTTGTAACACTCATCTATACAATTTACATAATAGCACAGGCAAGAATCAATATATAGCATTAACATATATAACTATTCAATCACAATTGAGTTTTAATTTATCCTATTTTTGCCTGCTAACATTCTACTACACTGTGTGCCTGTGCTATTATGTAAATTGTATAGATGAGTGTTACAAGTTTAAATACTCAAGAAACTGTTGAACTTCATCCTTTGATCAAAAAATGTTGAAAATGTCATCAACGTGGCATTTGTAAA
>NW_013668663.1:20684-25903 GCF_000517525.1 Limulus polyphemus | reverse complement strand
TTGTTTTAGAAGGTATTGATACTTAACCACTCCCTACTATTTACTTCCTTTTTTGAAAAGTTTTTTCTTTACTTGTTAAGAATAATTTATAAAGGACAAATAGAAAGAAAGATGTTCTTCATGGAAGAAATGAATATCAAATTATAAAGTTTCTATATTTTAATAAATCAGAGTTGTGTCAGTTACAAACAAGAAAATATTCTGCACACAGTTTAGCTATTTTCCCCATGCAACTGCCTTGGAGATTTGCATGTCACTAGCCTTTGGGCAACTCCAACCTAATTTCACAAAATTGTACATGAATTGCACTACTGCATTGTGTGGTAAAACCTCTCCACCTTAGGAGGGCAACACACCTTCATGGGTGGTAACTCCCCCTATGCACTAGCACTTGTGAATCTTGAATCTTAATTCCTTTCCTCAGCACTGAACATAACAGATGTGCTTCAATTACTTCAACTTACTGATATTTGCACAGTTAATGGAGCTTAGTTTTTTTTCTTTCTTCACCATGAACTGAGGAAAGGAATTAAGATTCAAGATTCACAGTATGAGGTGTGAAACATCGGGTAGGATTATCATGCCATTAATAGGGAACATCAGTGGTCACCTGATTTTAACACGTACAAGATGTGGCTGCTATCAATTGATGTACGGTAGTGGTCTCACTTTGCTTGACAGGTTTCAGTTGGGCAGCAGCAGGTGAGAGCCATCCTGGGTGGATGCAATACCGAGTTCAAAGAGACCGCTTGGGACTGGGAAACAGGTAACCATCAGCTGAGTTCACTGGTATGTGGGTCTGGACTGTATATTCATTCAAATAAAATAAGTTGTAAAGTGATAAAGACGTTTGATGTCATTAATCACACAACACCTTCTTAGCCAAGATAAGAATATGCATGTGAGTCTCAGGAATAAGTCATTTTAGCCTGACATACTCAGTCGAGGTGGTGATTCTAATTTGAGGGGGTATGCATTTCTCTTCTACTGTGCTTTAATTTTATTGTGACTAGGAGTGTATATTGTTTTTATTGCATCTTAAGAAAACATCCCAACATAAAAATGAAACGAATTACAAGATTCTTTTCACCTTCTGTGAATAAGAAAGCCAGAATAAGTGAGGAAGTGACTCAAGAACAGGAATTAATGGTGTCAGTGACAGTTTCTGTTCCTGGTCCATCAGGTGTCCACGAGCTATCTGACACCGACTGGCCTAGTTGCTGGACTGCCGATCAAAAAAATTATTTTTGCGGGAAGTACGACTGGTTGAATATTAGAAATAACTCAAATAAGTAATTTGACTGTACACCTTGCCATAAAATTGGAACTTTTGGAAGGGAAACGAAGGCAGGAATAAAAGTTTCTAAAGAATGGGCCAACAATGAAAGAACTTATTTTGGTGAAAGTTGACAGCAACAGCATCTGTGTTTGCAGAAAAAACTTTTCGATCACAAGGAAACCGCGGGACATAAAGCTGCGGTAAAATAGTTGATTGAAGTTGAGAAAGAGACCATTGAAAGTATGTGTTTGAAAGCATTATCTCGCAAAAACTGATTACTGCAAAAATTTTTTGCACGGCATATAAGGTAAGAATGCCAATCATTTCATAATTTTGAATCTGAAACAGATTTACAACAACTAAATGGAATTGACATGGACTGTATCCTTCACTCAACTAATGCATGTATTAACATCATGAGTCAAATTAATGATAAAATGAAAAAAATACTAATTAATATATTGATATAGTTAGTAAAATTTCATTGATAATTGTGAGTCAACTTCTTTGAGTAAAAAATCTACTTTAATAGTGAACATTTGATTCTGTATCCCGGATAATGGAATGAACATGCCAGTAAATTTATTTTTGGACTTGATCGAACTTGAAAATGTTACTGCAAAAATAATTTTTGATTCTTTACCCAATTGTCTTCAGTCTTACGGAATGAATAAAGACTACCTGAAAAGTTATTTACTTTGTGTAGCATATGATTTTGCAGCCGTGATGTTGGGGAGTAAAAGTGGAGTTAAGAAACTGATGAAAGACAAATTTCCTTCTGTAATTGTGTGGCACTGTGCTAATCAAAGATTAGAACTGTCAGTCAGTGACACTGTAAAATCAGTCTCAGGGATCAATGGATTTAAAACATTTATTGATAAACTTTGTCTTGTATCACACGTCACCTACAAATAGCAGAGAACTGACTGTGCATGAACTTGCTGGAGATTCAACTTTTAAAAACAGGCCATATTTTAAGCACTCGATGGGTGGAATCTAGTTTTTGGTCAGTTTCTGCTGTTTTACAAGCACAGAATGGATCTAGGATTGATGTGTGATGCTCTTCAAGAATTATCCGAATTGAGATTGGACTTACAGCAGCACGATATAGACTTGTATAAGGTGGATCAAAAGCTAAAAGCTCTTGTACAAATTTTTGAAGAATGAATGATTACAGGCCCATATTATAAAAATGTTGCCAAAGCTGCCAAAAATCTTCAATTCTAGGGAGTTTCAGTTCACAACAAAGATTGCAAAAAGGATCTTCTGATTAATTCGGAAGTTTTTACAGAACCTTGAAAAAATTGATAGAAAATAGGTTGCTTGAAGATGGTGATATAGCACAGCATATACACATGCTTGATGAAAAACATTGGCCTGAAAACACTGATGCTCATTTAACATTTGGTGAGATGGAGGGCAGAAAATTATCAATAAGACTTCAGTTAAATGAAAAAGATATGATTCATAGATTTAGTCAGCATTTGATTGAAAAGATGGTTCTGGAAAATTGCAGCATATGAAACACACTTTGATTACTATTCCCATTTGTTACAGTGAATGTGAATGAGGGTTTTTGCAGATGAATTTGATTGTCACCCCCACCAAAGCTATATTGCTGACAAAAACCATTTCGGAACTTTTTGTTTATTAAACTTGTTGGACCGCCCCTTCCATGCTTTGACCAAAAAAAAAATACGTAGAGTCATGGTTGCTCCATAAACATCATTCCACAGAAGACACCAAAAGCAAGGAACAAAGTCGGGATATCGTGTGAGATGAGAACATATAAAAATGGAATTCAATATGTTTTCATCTCTTAATTTCTTACATATATGAGTACTGGCACCTTTTTTTTTAACAAAAAAGCACTGCTTATAAACTTTAAAATGACTTGTGTATATATATAGAGTTAGTCCTTCATATTTGTCATTTATTGAATATTGGGAACTTTATATATATGCACCTAAGTACAATACACTTTTTCAGAAATCAGATTTCAAAAAATGGCATGTGTTGAATAACAAGAAGTTTATCTTTGTAGTCATACCAGTATCAAATAACAAGCTTTATTAGCCATTAAAAAGTATGATCTCATTTTATTACGCAATAAGAATGAAAACAAAAATATACACATTAAATTTGGCTTTTTTTTTTCCAGGATGATGCTAAAAAGGAATACATAAAGCTTGTAGAAAACCTGGTGGAAAAAGAAGGTCATGTGTCAACTGGCAGTGGGAAACAAAGCTTGTCTAACTCAGGGCAATATGATGGCCTTTTAGTGTCAACATGTGATGGAATAACTACAGTTAAGTTCAATCGTCCAATAAAGAAAAATGCCTTGACTACTCAGGTATTTACTTTTTAGTCATTTACAAAGCTATAATTTTTCAAGAGATAAAAGATGTTCATGAAAAATGATATGGAACAAATTTTGATTTGCTATTTGAACTTCAACAGTTGTTTTAGTTCAGTAAGTAGGAATAATGTATGCGTAAAGTAAACATTCAGTCATGACATAATATTATCTTTTTTCTTTATGCTCTTTATAATTAGTAAATATCTAATTGAATTAATCAAATTCAAGTAAAGCTGAGCTTCAACTAATTAAGATGTATCATAAGTGGACTCTTCCACTGTAAAATGAAAATAAGTACTTCACATTGTACATTGTAAAACGTTTGCTTATTTTGTTCACAATGTTTCACCAGGTTTACCTGTCATCATCAGATGAGATACAAGAACTGAGGCTAACAGAAATGAATTTTTAAAAATGGAATCACATGAGAATCTATCACAATACTAATCTACAAGCATGTGAATAAGGAATTACAAACTTAATATAGTAGCTTATTAGTGAACTATTAAATTTAGGAATATATGAATAAAGTTTTTAAGCCTGAGTCTATGTATTGAATTTTGTTCTACATACAAGAGTGAAGAAATTCCTTAAAATAGATACAGCTTTTTTCCAGGTAAAAAATGTGAATTGTATTTTAACGTCAGTTTTATACTCTGGCCATTTTTAACCAGATTTGTTTGATAACTTATGATAAACTTTGGATGAACAGTAAAACACGAGAAACGTACATATTTGGAAGAGTCGTGTTCTTTTTTTGGCTTATTTTCAAACGAAAACATTTTTTTATTAACAACAGTGGGAGGGAAATTGTTTTGTACACAAAACTGAAATTTAAGGTTGTCATTTTCTTTTTTGAAACAATCAATGGTGGAACTTAGGATTCTATTTGTACGAATAGCATTGGTCATGAAGAGAATTTCAATGAAGATAAAGTCTGGTGTGAGTGTTTTTACAAAATACACAGATTTGGAAGCCTGTGTTTATCTTTTTAACAAGAACATTTAGAAATGACAATTTGCCATCAACTTTATTTATATATTACTAAATGTGACAGTTCATTGATAAGTTACTTTATTAAGTTTGCAATTGCTTAGCTACATGCTTGTAGATTAGTATTGTTATAGATTATTACAGGATTCCTTTTTTAAAATTAATTTCTGTTAGCCTTAGTTTTTGTATCTCACCTGATGATGTCAGGTAATCCTGGTGAAACCTTGTGAACAAAATAAACAAAAGTTTTACTATGTACAACTGATAAAAATACTTACCAATACTATAAGTGTAGCTACCAGTTTGACCTCCAATTTTGATTTCATTACTTTAATTTGCCTGCCCAATCCTTTTCTGGCTGCACTGATTTTTTCACACCTAAGGTGTTTGTGATTAGACTAGATTTACCAGTATGTTTTCCCAAATTCATACAGTGTATTAACTACAGCAAAATGAAATGTATAGGAAATGAAAATAAGAAACTGTGCAATGCTAGGTGTACAAGTGTCATTTTGTTAAAGTACGTAATCTGAAAGAGTTGAACTATTAACACTTTTTACTACTTAAAATTGTCTAATTTTCGTTTAC
>NW_013668663.1:0-20663 GCF_000517525.1 Limulus polyphemus | reverse complement strand
GTAGTTGTACGTCATGCACGTGTAAGTAAGAAAGATGATCTACTTGTATTTGTTGGCTGGTTCCTGTTTAATAATTTTAATATAACGTATGTATTTAGTCGTTTATTTTGACATTGTTTATGATGCTTTCTTGAATAAATACATTAAAATATGACTTTTCTGGTGTATTATCTAGTGAAAATACTACATTAAATCGAAAGTTCTTATTACAAACGTTCTATTCCACCCTAAAGATTTGTTCTATATCTTGAATATATTTTCCCATCGGTCCAGAAACTAATTACAATCCCAAATTCATACAGTGTATTAACTACAGCAAAATGAAATGTATAGGAAATGAAAATAAGAAACTGTGCAATGCTAGGTGTACAAGTGTCATTTTGTTAAAGTACGTAATCTGAAAGAGTTGAACTATTAACACTTTTTACTCTTAAAATTGTCAATTTTCGTTTCTGTAAACCATTCCCAGTCACAGTATATTGTACTATTTTAAGCATGTGTAAAGTAAACAGTATACAGTAAATATATGTATTGTGTTTTGATATGTATTTTTACTCACACAGTTATCCTATATTTATACAAGGTTTGGTTTTTAAGAATAGCAGCATTGGTGCTATGAATTTATTTTTGCGAATTAGTCAGTCAGACAAGCTGTTTAAAATGATAAAAAAAATATGAAGCCCAATCTATCATTCAACTTACCACTTGTCACTGAGTTATACCAGTTTCAGGGAATTCCACCTCTTATCGCCATGTGAAGCCTAGTCTTATTCTTTTGATTTTCTCTTGTCCTGGGTTACTGATGAGAGGTGGAATTCTCTGAAACCACTATAACTCAGTGACAAGTTGGAAATGTGTTGATAGATTAGGGTTCAAATTTATCTTTTAGTATACAATACAGTGCTTTGAATAAGAAATAAAAAATATTATTTTCAATAATATTAAATTTGTTATTTATCAATTCAGAGTGTTAATAACATAACCAATAATTTTAAACTTGCATTATATCCACTTGTCATTTAACTTCATATCTCTCTCCTTATAAACAGGTTTTATCCTTCAAATCTTATGCCAGAATTTAGCAAAAAGCTTTTATTTTACATACAGAATTAAAACTGTACAAAATAACTGAGAACTGGGAGAAATGTATGTTTTTTTGACCTAAAATAAAAGATTGACATAAATTGTCAAGAAACATTCATTTTTTAGGGCATCTCTTATAGAAAAAACTTAAATTGATCAAATGGAAAAAATTGTGTCAACTGTTTTCAATTTTAGATTAACTCTTAAATGTACGTTGATTATGTTAAATAGTATGGAAAAATCATAGTAGTTCATTTATTGAATAAACACATAAAGAGTAAATTTATCAGTCATGCATTTTTGATGACCCTCAGAGTTGAATTGATTACTTATCAAGTGAAATCTTGTGAAATTATGGCAAATAATTCTCCAGTTTTTGAGGTTTAACCTGCAACCCCTGGGTCATGTCACTAAGTGCTTCATGTGTAAAGGCAGTTCCAAGCAAGTCCCTGTATCCTGACCATCACCAAAGATTTAAAAAATTATATGAAATGTCCATGTTCATAATATAAAATTAACTTTTTTTCTTAAATTTTTTTAGATGTACCGAGACATTGCTCAGATTCTTTCAGACTCTGCTAGAGATTCAAATTCAATGATAACATTGTTTACAGGTATGTTAGGTGTATGTATGTATCTTTAGAGATTATAAATTATTTAGTAATTAACTTCAAGAGAGGTTGCTTATAATTAAAAATGATTGAAGACTATTTAAAATTTATGTGGTGTTAGTGTGTATTACACAGTGTTCAGAATTGGCCTCTATTATAACAGATGATTATGATAATAAACATGAGATCTAGGATGTTTATTAATTGTTATAAGTTTTTCTTTCAATATTTAAAAATGCAACAATTTCATCATAATAAATGTCTGATATGACTTACAAGAGTAGCATGGAAATTGTACTTTTTAGAAATATGTTTTATATTTCAGGTACTGGTGACTCTTATTGTAGTGGCAATGATTTAGGAAACTTTAGCTTACCCTCTGATGCTGACATTGCTCAGCTGGCCAAAAATGCCAGTGCCTTACTAAGGTGAGTTAAGAAAGTTTAAGAAATCAGTGGCAGTAAATTTGGCAATATTGCAAGATGTATTATAGAAAAAAAAAAAGATGAATATAAATCCAGATAAATAACAGACTAAATGATTCTTGTTTTGCTATATTCAAGCCCTAATCTGTTTTCTCTGAACATTTGGACTAGAGCTAGATTACTAACCCAAAAATTATCAGTTAATTAAAATAAGTATTTCCAATTATTACTGTTTTCTATTATTCCAACTATCAAGTAATTGAAATGTTGCTATTATGATTTCTCAGTATTATTTTTTTGATGAATTCATGTTAGTTCAGCTCTGGTCATCTATGGCCTGGTGATTAGGGAAGTTGCCTCATAATTTGAGCATCTTGGGTTCAATTCCTTTTGTCAGCAAACTTATTCTCCCTTTCAGTTGTGAGAGCATTATATTTGTTTCTTTTTTTTTTGAGCTATAACAAAGTTGCTAAGCCTATCTGTCACCAACATCCCTAATTTTGAACTATCAACTAGAGGGAGGACAACTGGCTAGCAGCACCCACCACCAACTTTTGGGCTATTTTAGTGTTAAATAAAGTGTAAATTCACTGTATTTTTTATATGATGTTATATTTCTAATTAAAAGTTGCATTACCATTGTCTTTATATGTTTATAAGATGTAAACTTTGCTTTTATTTTATGTTACATTGTAATATATGTGTAACTTTACTCTTTAGTGTTAAATAAAGTACAGATTTACTTTTTTCCTACATTGTGTATGTGTTATATATGTAACACCACACCTCTTATTTTCTTAATTTGTTTTTTGTAGAAGTTGTGATAGGCACTGGTATTCCTATACTGATCAAGGTGCAAATGCTCATAAAGCAGTTTTCTTTATCCACTTACTCATGCTATTCTTTTAACCACATGACAAAATACAAATGTAAATATACTAATCAATATTTAGTAAATGATAACAAGATCAATAAATTGATGCTTGCACATTTTAGTTCTATATTAATCATCTCATTAAAGTAACAAAACAAAAAGCATGACATAAATTTGCTTATACATTGTACGTTATATTATAAAAACATTATTAGTTATATACAAATAGACTCTGATTGCAATATAGCCTTCATAAGGCCTAGGGAAACTTTTTTTCTTGCATTAACTCTACTGACCCTGGGGAAAAAAGATCCCAACCCTAAACGTTTGACATCTTTTCTTTCTAAAATATCCAGAGAATACAACCTCATGCCTATCAGTTAGTGACATTTTCACCCCTTTTATTTGCCTGGACAAGTTTCCTAATGAACTATTTCCGATATGGTATATTATCTCTACTCACCTATTTAGTTTTTCTTGTTCAATGCTGCCCTCTATATGCAAAACTTTTTTGACATGCTACTTACCCATGATTATCATGGCTCCACTGTGTCTCACATGCAAATTGTCACGCCACAAACCTTCACCAATAGGAGTGTGACACAATCTCGTGATGCATATGGCTCCCTCTATTCGGTTCTACAAACTGTCATATCTCATTTGGCAATGCTACAGTCAAGACGTGTTTTGATTGTGCACTATTCATGCATTTTGTTCTTTATTAATATCATACGAAGTGGAAAGATCATTTTTAAATTTTCCCATTTTATAGTTTTCTGTGGAAACTTCCCTTATTTATTCTTCTTTTTTATTTGAATAACTCAAAATTTCATCATTTTATGATGAATACCGAATTTAATATAACCACTTCAGATGTTATACCACCTGCTCTTGCCATACTTACATAGGTTTCAGGTCAAGGGAACTCGACTGAGGAATTTTTGATCTTTATTCATCAGGAGATTTATTCTTATCTGAGTTGGCCTTCTTCTCCCAATAGTAATCAACTTCCTCTTAAACAAACCAAACCTGTTCATGAAAATGAGGATTTTGACAGCCTTTTTCCTCTTCCCAATTATGCCACACCTCTTCTGTGGAATCTTCCAGGTGTAATTCAGCCTTTTTATATAAGATTTCTTGAGTATGTTCTGTTTTATCCATTTCCCCGATTTCCTATAATGCTGTTCCTTCCTTATTACATGACACTCCTTCACCTGGCATTGTTGCCCTCAATATGGATTTTTTAATTTTTTTGACCTAATGTGCAATGACAAATAAACATGTAATAAGAATAAAGATATATAGATTTGTCATTTTGCTGATTCAGAATAATAAATTCTTGGCTCACTTTGCACTGAAATATTGTTGAATACAAAATAATGACTAATTATATACACATGATAAATTTATACTGTACTACAATAAACAAGTGAAAGTGGCACGTATTTTTAAGATTACTGTCTCATTGTAGAGTGAAGACACACCTTGAGTATCCTTGGTTTGATTGCCCATATCTGGTTGTGTACATTTCGCCACCATGTAATTGATTGGCTTGCTGTGTAGTTAGTTGTGTTCACAATACAATTGTAAACTTGATCCCAAGAACTAAGTGTATGTAACTTTTGTTAACCTGTACCCAGTTAGTAATATTACTAACTGATGTTATATTTAGCATTTTCCTGATTTATTATTGATGTCAGGAAGTAGAACATTATTTAAACAACATACTTTTTTTAGGATACTTACATATTTTCAAAAACTTTTTATATTAAATTAATAAATTTAATTAAACTTAAACTTCACAAAAAAAAATGTTTTAAGAAAATGACTAGTTTTGGCTACAGGTCTATTGAAAACTTCTTTCATTGTTGGAAATAAAATTATTTTTCTGAAAATGTTCAAGAATACACAAAATTTGACCAACAATACTGATGTTCAAAGAAAAAAAAAAAGACGATTTTAAACATTTTTCAAACATATAAGAGGGATATATTATATACCAGAAATGTTTGACAATTTTCTTATATATATAGCCAACAAAAAATTTTTTCATGCAAATTATTAAATGGCAACCACTGGAAGATGTTTGTTTTTTTAAACATAGGGTTGTTCAAAAATGCCTGAAAAGAGATTAGCTGAAAATAGAAAGCTTAATCACATGCGAGGGTAATTGATTAGTTGAAAGTGATCAAAAAGCCTGACAGTTAATTGATTATTAAATTCCACTAATTACTTAACTCTACACATAAACACTCCAATCCTTCAATCAAATTACTGATTATTCCAAAGACTAAAATAATAACACTGTACTAAATTTGTATTAAAACTACACTAAATTTTATCCATTTATCACCATTATGGACTGCACTCTCAATACATATATGTGGCTAGCTGTAATAATCAAAAAATTTTTCAAGGCTTTTGTTATGGAACCCAGTTGCACACTTTCCTCTTGTACTGCTTATGTAATTTGAGTTTCTTGATTTGTTTGTTAAAGTAGGAATCCTTTTTTCTTATCAGATTTGTCTTCATTTTATTTCTCCATTAATATTGTATGTGTACCTATAAGTAAAGCTAAAATTGATTTAGAATCAGTATGTCTTTCATATGCTGTACTGATTTGTGCTTTTAATCTGAAGTAGATTTCCATAATAAGTTTCTTATTTTCTTACAAATTTTTCTTGTTTTTTCTTTTACATTTTATGTTCATGGGCTATGTATTACTGCATTCGTTGAATTACTGTGTGAAAAGGTATCTCAAAATTAGAAATTAAACTTTTTTATGGCCCTAAACTGGAATATAAATAATAAAATGTATTTAATAACACAGATTTCACTGTAGTTTACTCAAGAGCATGAAGTTACAAATGCATGAAAATCAACTTAGATAAATTTGTACTTATCAAGCAGAAGAACAGCAGCTGATCATTATATATTTTCATTCAACTGGGCCGTTTTTAGTTGCATTAGTAAGCTGTTCATGTTGTTTAGAGAGTGTTTGTAATGATTTTTGCCCAGCATTTCTCTTTTTCTAAAATATATTTATCATTCATTCTAAACTTTGTCTACTTCTACAGAGGAACTCATGAATGTAAGAAGATTAGCTGAAAGCTCATTTTCAGTTGTATATCTAAATTTCTACAGATTCCACCTATGTAAATTTTGGAGCAATCATTAAACTTTAAAGTGTAGATATATCTTACAGGAAACTTCATTTTAAAATGTTAGGCCTAAATTATGGTCTTTTTTTTTTATTATTTGTTTTAGTGTAGAACAAGAACATGTAGAAAAATACATTATGTGCGTAGGCTTAGTTAGAAAAGGTGTACAGTAGCATTTTGAAAGTTAAGAATTCATTAAAATATTAAGTATAGTATTAAGTTATTTTTTATTTGAAGTAAATAGTCTTTTGAAGGCTTTTCTTAAGATTCAAGCAGTTTGAGTTAGAATTTGTTTTTTGGATTGCCCATGCTTGAGAGCATTTGTTAGCCAAATGTTGGTGCAGTGCTATACAGATTTTTTCTAATTGCAAAGTTATTTTGTGTTACAATTGGTGCTATGTAAAATTTTTGAAACAAATTATCCCCTGTATTTATTATACTAGGATATATATGGTTCTAAGATTTTTAAAAATTGCATAAAGCTTTTAATATCACATTTCTACAAAAGTCTTTATTGGTATACCAAAACCAATACAACAGGTTATATGTAGAATTTTCTAATGCTTCATGCAGTGTCCAATTTACTTGGCCTCTAAAACTAGTATTAGAAAAGTGTTCATATTACTACCTGTTGATTATTGAGTAGGAATCATTACATACTTTTCATATTGAAAAAAAAAAACATTATCTGGAGAGTTGCTGCAAAACCATGAATTCTCCAATGACTTTGACCACTATCTCCTCCTGAGGTTCTGGTGATGTTGCTAACACTGCCCTTACTTGGACTGTGGAAGATATTACCACCATAGTTAATCATGTCATGGGTTCTTTGATGCCATTTTTGCCTCATCTACCTGTCCCAATATCTGAAATGCATCCTTCTCTTTCTGAACCTGATAACATGGATGACAAATTTGTTTGGCTCTTTTCACTTCCTGGGTTTGCACTAGGTTACTATTTACCTGCTGAAGATAATGTTCCTCCTCAAATCTCATTGTAGATTTGATTACTCAGGTTTGTTCTTTACTTTCCCTTTTCCCTATGTCTTCTGGTTCTCTACATTACTTCCATGTCGAGGGATATTTGTTTTTTTTCCCTCCTTCTTTGGATATACTTGTCCATGTTAACATGTTCCTGGATCGGCTTTATTCCTAGTCTGAAGTGCATCATTCTCCTCAACTCCCAGTTTCCATTGCCATGGCATACTGCCATTGCCATTTTTGGATTCCCAATCCCTGAAGTGTCTTCTACCTGCTTGGGGGAATAACCACCTGCTTCCAGTAACAGACATCAGTGCTCAATTGCCCTGTTTTTGCCTTTTTGTTAACCATCTCCTTCGTTATATATCATATCTCCATCTTCTATATGAAGCTCTATGCTTTGATGCAGATAGTTGTTCATGGAATTTACATTTGGTCCTTTTCAATACTTTGGTTAGGATTTAGTCTTCTGCTTTGTCCTTGCTTATTTGGTTCTTCTATTGTTGGGACCTTCTTGGATGTAACACTATTCTCTCTCCACCATTTGTCTTTCCCAATTTTATCTTCAGCCATTATTACCTTCATCTAGCTCCATTTCTTTGCCCTTAAGTGTTCAGGGGTGTTCCTATGACTTGAATACTCAAGCCACGACTGCCTGACACCAGTTATCTCTTTTCTGCTTGATATCTCGTTTCTCACAACCTCATGAGCCCTCTTCCATTACTTGACCCCAGAACCCTCCACCTCTCTCCCTTTTCTTGTTTATAGTTTCTCTATTGCTTCTGGCTATCCCCCTCCTGTCTGGTTGTGTATTGCATGTCCTGTGTGGGATTTTCTCCCTTTGTACCCAGTCAGCTCAGACCCCGTAAGAGTACAGACCTTTGGACCCTTTTTTCACCCAACAAGTGGGTCATTCAGGTTCTTACACACTGCCTTTCCCTTCACTTCTTGTCTCTTCCTCCTCTACCCTTTTTTCTGTTCCTTTTCCTCCTCCTACCAAACCTCAGAATCTTCTGTATCTGGAGGCTATGATATTGGATCTTTTGGACATGAGAACCATTGAGAGGGTTATTTGCTCCTCTCCAGGATTTTATTTTTGTCTTTTCCTTGTCTCCATAAATGACCTGGTACTGATGTCCATCTTCAATCCTCATTTTAAAATGGAGGGAGTTTCTTTCTCTCTGTTGCCCCCCCCCAGATTATCGATGACCAACATCAATGTCTTGGATGCCTTTATATATATTCCAATTGCCCCATCCTCCTGTCTCTTCTTTCATTTTGTTCCCCAGGCTCAAGTGTGCCAGTCTCAAGCTCTCCCCTTCAATATTATTCCTGCTCCTTATGTCTTAAACTGAGTCGTGGGAGTATTTGCTCTCCACATTCAAAGTCTTGGACTTAATTTCCATTATATAGACAACTGGCTCCTTCTCGCTTCTTCTTGGGAGGTATTATCAGCCATGTCATTTTTACTCCAAGAGACTGATTATCTGGGTAAGCTGGTCAGGTTTTTAAAGTCGTTCCTGACTCCAACTCAATACTTGGTCCACCTTAAGAGTCTTTTTTCAGTTCTCAACTCAGTCAGGCTCAGTGTTCCCCCATTCATTTGCAGGACCTGGAGCATCTAACCACCTCTTCTAAATTTCCTGTACAAGAGGTTCTGTTTCATTTGGGGACTCTCACATCTAGAGCATCTTGATCCTCCTGCTTCTGTATTTTTTGTTTGGGGTCCACTCACATTGGGTTCATCTGATAGCTTGTCATTTCTCAGTGAGTTGGAACTTGATGGTGGATCCACTCTCGCCTGGACAGAATTCTTCCTATGGAGCAGTCACTCCATCCTCATTTCATTGGATATTTTCCTAGTTGGGTACACCAATGATTGATGCCATTCCCATTCCTCTCAGTACCAAACTTCCCATCTTCTGGTCCCCAGCAGCTTTGGCCGTAATTGCCTTCAGCCAGGACTAGTCTCATCTGTTTTTGTATGCGAGCCTTCCTCTTCACCTTCTCCCACATGTCTTGGCAATTTCAAGGCACTTAGTAACTGATCACTAGTGAGTTTCAAAACATACCATTAATTTTCTCTGACATTTTTAAGAGCAGCTTTTCTTTACAAGATTCCATATATGATTATTTCATTTTGCCACTGATAAGTAGATATTTAGCCTCAGTTTCATAATTTATGATTCTATTTCTCTGCTCCTAGTAGCTTATGGAATTTTTTTAACCTTTTCATAGCTTAGTTAGACATTATAGTAGATTTGGAGCACTTTTCTTGTGCCTTATATGTTTTACATATTATAAAATGCATTTTTGAATAGAATATTAATGATTTTGTGGAAAACCAACATAGTGTGGAAAAAAAAAATAGTGCTAAGGATGTATGCTCTTGAATCTAATTAATAAAATGGGCTTCAACTGTAAATTCATAATTTCTTGTTTTATACATATTTTATTTATTGTTATATATTTTTTAACAAAAGTAACTAAAACATAGAAATTAGAAACATGTTAAGTTAAATAACAAAAAGTAAATAAAAAACAAAGTTTCACAAGACCATCTCACAAAATTTTTCTGCTGTATTTTATTGCTTGTTAGATAGGGTATAAAGATAGATTATAAATTAGATAGGGTATAAAGGATGTTGTAACATAATAAAATTAAAATCAAGCAGATGTGAAAAAGTTAGGCAGCTGAAGCTGTTAGGATACATAATGGTAATTTTCTATTACAATTTGCAGTCATTCTAGGAAAAAGGTTTTTGCAACATGTTACCTCTCTTTTGAACACAGATTTAGCTATCTTTATTCCATGTCTGTGAAAGAGATCTGTATGCCACTAGTCTTGAGACATATCCCACCTAAGTTCATGTGATTTAATGTGAATTGTACTACTGCATGATGACATAATCATGTGACAAAACCCTTCATCATGTGTAAACATCATTCTTATCCTTGGCATTGAATTGATCAGATGTGTTAATTTTCTTGTTTAAGTTCATTTTGTTGAGATTTGCATCATTAAAAAAATTTTTCATTTCGTTTTTCTATGGATTTTGTTTCAAAAGCTATATTTTTTTGTGCATTCTCTAAGATGGTGATTCATACATAGTCCTGAGTGAGTGACATGGTTTACACTTTAGCATTATTTCTACTGTGGCTCTAGGAGGCTTGTTAGCTTTCAGGGTCATTGTTCAATGTATTATGGATTAAAACATGCTTACTGTGCCTCATGCTCCTGTCTTGTCAGCCAAATTTCTTTCTCCTCAGTCAGGAATGATCTGTTATAATGCAACCTTCACATGTTTTCTCTGAGTAGTACCTTACCAATCATTAAATGACCTTAGCCTTTCTTTCTCTCTCTGGATTTCATTCTCAGGTATGTTGCTTTTCTTATAATTTTGCCTGTGTTCTTTATTAATTTTTGTTTTATCACTCCATTTCTTGGGTTTAGCTTGTTTTCTCTTCTTGTTTGTCATTAGAATTTGTACCATTTCCTTTTTCTAACAACTCATTTCTCGTGCTCATTTACCTTGTTCCTGTCAAGTTTGTGACTTCTTATGTAATGTTTTGTAGAGTATCTTCATTTTCCTTTCTCAATTTTCTTTCACTTATATTTTCCTGGCCAACTTGGGGATTGGGTCCTTCTGTTTCACTTTCTGGTTCCTTATTTTCACATTTTCATCTTTTTTCTCTGCCTTCCTGTACTACCTCTCCTAACTCTGCCTTTTATCTGAGGCACTTCTTCATGCTTCCACTCCTTCTGCTCTGTTCCCCTACTGTCAGTACTAATTGGGTCAGGTTGCAGTCTTCAGTGTACCTCTTCCTTTTTTCATGTGTATTTATTGCCAAGCTCCATTTCTTTGCCCAGTTGTTTTCAGTGGAGTTCTTTTCTCCCTGGTAAGTTGGATTAACGTTATACATGCAGCTTCTGTCCTCGTTATCTTCCCAAGATTTTCTTCTTTCTTGGACTTACCCTTTACTCCCATTCCTTATCTGGTTCACTCTTCTCCTCATCTTCCAATTCTGGATTCCAACCTTCCTTGTTTTCTCATTTTCCATCTTCCAGACATCTTGTTCATCACTCTTTTTGTTAGTTACTGTCACGCACGTATGATTCTGTAGGTACCCATCTCTTTTCCTGTTGATCTCAGTTTCCGCCAACAGCCTTTTTTTCTTTTCTACACCTGGGTATCTTTCCTTGCTCCACCTATTCTCTCTGCTTTTATTCCCATTTCCTTTCTTCTTCTCTTCAGCCCCATCTATGATCTTCTTCACCTCATCTGAGATCAGCCATGGTCAATGTGTTGGGCACCTTTCCATCCTTTCTTTGTTATCAGTGTTCTGTTCTGTCCATCTTTTTTCTGTCTCCCATTCCTTGCTCTTCCCTTCATTTGTTTGCCACATTTACAACCTGGTGCAGGCATTTCTCTATTGAACTATTTACTTCTGTTAGCCCATTCTTTGCTCTTTCTTTCTATTCTACCTCCATTTTTATTTTATGATGATTACTTGGTTGAAGGGACGAATCCTGGAATTTCAATCCTTTCTCATGCCCTTTCAGTATTTGGTACCTTTGGGTGTTTCTTCCTCTTTTGTCTCAACTGAGTTGGTCTCCTCACCTTTACCTTGGAGCTGTGGCATGTATGGTCACTTAGCTTTACTCTTTCCTTTTTCTATCTGAGCAAGAGGTTCTTTTGCTTTTGTGAATTTTGGCTTCCCTGGGAATGTACTCTTGTGTTTCCTACGGTAGATCTTATATACACACAGTTTTCTTCTTGAAATCCATTATCCTCCTTTGTTAGCCTCTCCTCAAGGAATTGTCAAGGTGATTGGATAATGCCTGTACTACTTCCTGCATTCCCTTACCACCTTTCAAACCAGACCTATCACAGCTTTGTTCCTTCCACTCTGATTGAGGTATGTTTTTAGAAATGGGAAGGATTTCTGAAATTTGGACACTAAAGAGGCATCTCTTTCACATCACTGTACCTGACCTTTTTGTTGGTAGATCACTTAATCATGTTCCACTCAGTTTATTCCAATGTTGTTTCTTGCTCCATCCATCCATGAGGTTCCTGTTCCAAGGCCTTTGGGTTTTAGGCATTATATATACACTTTTGTGCCCATTCTCATCAGGTTAGTCATTTTTGCAAGTCACTTACCACATACTTACATCTAGGGGTGGTCCTCCTCTCTCAGCCAATCTACTTCTATTAATGACTGCTCTCTACAACCCCTGGTCTTCTGTGGAGCTTAGTATTGGTTGGACACACTTTTCTTGGATGTACTTAACACCATTCTCTACTCCAGGCTTTCTCTGTTATGGTCCTCATTGACTGGCTTTGCCTTTGTCCACTTATCATTTGTACCTCCTATCCCTCCCATTTTCCTCTCTCTCTGTTGCTTCACCCACACGCATACCTTCTTCTTTGGGGATATCTCTCCTCCATCATCACACAAGGACATTACCCATTCTGTTGCCTATTGGACCAATGAAGGAAAGTATTCTTAAGCACAACATGAAAATCACTTTGCACTTGGAGCAGTCAACGGTCTGTCTCCATGTATTCATAGACAAATGCTTAGTAAAAATAATTAAAAATTCTGAATTTTTGTTTACTAAAAGCTTGATAATGTTTTGAAGATACATAATACATTTTAAATAGTATGGAAACTTCATTGGTCACTTTGGGGTTGTGTGGTTGATGTAATCCAATGAGTCAGTAGTGAAAGAGTTGATGGGGTTTTGTATGATCTAGAGCATGCCTCATTTGAGCTGTTGGCTTCCTGCCTTTTGTACAACCTTTTTCGCTGGACTTGTTTCCTCCTGCACAATCACTGTCGTTTGGATGTCTATTCAATAGATGCTTCTCATTCCCCTTTCTCTGCATTTATATATTCTCCTCTCCAACCCATCCTTTTCTTCCTTGAACTTCATCTGCCCATGTGGTTTACAGTACTTCTCTCCTATTTTTCTTCCTTCTTTCTCTTGCTTATTAAACCATTTGTACCCAGATCATTTCCTGCATCCTGTAGGACTGTTCAATGTGCCTTTTCATGGACCCCCCTTTTGGGGTCCCAATCTTTGTCCGAGACCTCTCCTTTTTTTCAGGAACCTCTTTCTACCCATTCTGGATGGGTCCATGGACTCCTTTGGCTCACATGTTCATTTGGGATGTAAATGATTGCAGACTCTTTTGCATTTATTTATGTTCTATTCTTCACCATTTTCATATCCTTACATCTCTTTCTTCTCTGGCCACTCTCTACACATTCATCTCTTTTTGTACACCTTCTAGCTGTTTTATCTCCTGATGATTTTGGGTTCCACAGATCACCATTCTACAATCACTCTACCATCTTTATGATGAACATATGTAATCTTCCTCTTTTAGGCCCACTTTTTCATTTCATAGGAT
Source organism: Limulus polyphemus (assembly GCF_000517525.1). Lineage (NCBI taxonomy): Eukaryota > Metazoa > Arthropoda > Merostomata > Xiphosura > Limulidae > Limulus > Limulus polyphemus. The sequence goes on along the minus strand of NW_013668663.1, from coordinate 7,107 downwards.
TCCACCAGGTGGCTGGTGTTGCTTCCCAGGTTATACTTACCCAGAATCCACATTCAGCCAGGATAAGAGATAGTGCTCATACCATCCGCCCTGGCTCTACCTGTGCCCACTGAGAGATGGAGTATTCTGTAAAACCTCTCAAGGTATCCTTGTGGTATTTATGTATTTCTATTCACTCAGTTGTGTGATGTAGACTATATCTATTTCATGGACTATCATGGAAAAAGCCAGGGAAGTGGTTTGCTCACTCCACTGGCTATCTTTTAAAAATAGAGTTTTGCAGTCACCTATTGCACTGTCTCCAGAAAAAGACCTTTTTGTACTGAAGGCCCGAGCCTATCCAGTAGAGTTGAGATGAGTACATGTGTTCTCCCCCCTGCAGCCAAAGTCTGTTTAGTGGAGTTGAGATGTTCACATTATTACATATAGACTATATATTATGTCATTCTCCTGCAGATTAAAATCTGTTCACTTGAGTTGAGGTGAGCACTCACTATGCAGTGCCTATTATATATACATATGTAATATGTTCTCCTTCTGCAGCCAATGTCTGTTCAGTAGAGTCAAGATGAACACACTTTATACTGGTTTATACTCCTTAAATATACTGCCCTCTTCCCACAGTTGGACTTATTTTCATGGAGTTGCCTCAAGAGTAGTGGCATGCATATCTCTTTGGCAGACATGTGAGGAACATAGCTAAGTCCATGTGAGGAGGTGAGTATATATTAGAAATATATTTTCAGTTAAGGAAAATGTTAACTTTTTATCTTATTTCATATTTTCCAACTTTTTTGCTAAAGTTTGTGTAAGGGTAGAGAAAATAAGAGATAAACATAGTTTTACTTAAAAAAACTTTTGATATTCATTTAGGAAGTTTTAGAGGTTATCTGAACAAAATATGAAAAGTGAATGAAAAGAAATATTTTTATTCTATGCATGAAAATCATCTTTCACTCAGACTGACTCAATAACATCTTCCTTAGTTTACAGACAGAACTTTAGTGAAAATTCTTTAAAAAATCATATTTTTTATGTGCAATTGCCTTGTAATGTTTACTAAAAGCCTGCCCAATTTTGTGTAGATACATTTGGTACATTAAATTATAGTATGTATAGTTTCATGGTTACATGATGTCTACAAAGTTGGTCAAAGTGACCAATCCCATATACATAGGGTTTTAATTAAGTAGTGCCCATGAATTTCTCTTATTACTTCCATAATACATGACCAAACCATGGACCTTCTTTTGCCCCCACAGAATCTACACTACTACAATGTAGAGATTTAGTTTTTGATTTGATGGCCTTGAAAAAAACAGGTTCATCCATTTGATATCAGTGTCAGCAAACCTGCTGTAGCTGTTTTTTTCTTGATAAGACTTCAATGATTTGTTCTACTCTCCCAAAAGGGAATTTGAGAGACAGTGTCATGATGGAAATACAAAATAGGTCTAAGTTCATAAAAAGCTTCTTCCAAAATTTGTCCTCTGTGAAACTGCTTAGGCAGTTTCATGACATGACCAGCCTTTTCTCTTAAAGATATAGAGGCCTTAGCCACTACAGGTATAAGACAAAACACTGTGCTCCACACCTGATGAACTTGCGTGGCTTTACGGGTACATCCATGCTACCCCCTTGGTATATTACTTAAAAGGTACTTAGGCTGATGAGGTACTCTGACGAGAGGAATGCCTTTTTTGAGTTTCACCTGCTCCACTGTATTCTCCCATGAATATAGACCTATTCCTTTTTACTCAGGTCCTAGAATTTACTTCAACTCTGCTTGATCACATTATTCAGTTGTTGTTGTCTAGATTGTTATCTTCCTGCCTAAGAGCCCACATTTTGGTGAACCAGTGCTACATATGACCCTCTAATTCCTCCTTTTCCTTAGTGTGTCTCTTCTGGTATTTTGTATTTCAGACTCTGCCTGTTTGAATTTTACATTTTTAGAATTAAAAGAAACTTCAAACATGTGCTTACTTCTGAAACATGTTCCCACCAACCTCCCCATAATCGGGAGATATTTGATTTCCTTCATATACAAAATTTGGATTATGGCTGGAAAGCAGACCTTGCATGAATCCTCTTGATGCTGGCACAATAGGTCATGTGGGGGGTTGAAGAGTGGAGGATTCAGTTACCTGACACATGCTCTACATTCTGTCAAAGGCATTCAGAACTTTAGTCACGTGGTTGCTGAAAGCATAGGAGCAACTCGACAAGGTAAGGCTTTTAGTTAAAATGTGAGATTTATCAATTTATCTGATTTTCTACACCTCATGAGAAGATATGCAACACATTCATATTGATGAATCATTAGACTATATTGAGATTGATTGATAGGATAAACCATAATGTTTTTAAGGTTTAGATATTTTCCATAAATCTGACAAAAAGCACTGTTGGTACATGTGTGCAATTAACTGCTCATGACTCTGTAAAGTTATTACACTGTATTGTGTTTTTGTGAATATACCATTTCTAGTTAGTGCATCATTTCAAATATACCACTTGGTAACTACAAATAAATATTTTTATTGAGTTTAGATTTAATTTTCACTTGTAATCACCCCTTACCATACAGTTCTATATGTTCACTAAAATCCTTTTCTACATTTTGTGTTTATGCGACTGAAATATTAAGTGTACATTTAATTCATTTAATATTATGTATTATTTAGATTAATCAAAATATGAAATGAAAATATTACCACAATGATTGATATGCTACATTGGTAAGTAGCAAAGTAAAAAAGTCTAAAGTTGGCTTTGAATGCTGCTGGCTTTGTTGTTTAAATGCCTACGAGGGTATGAGGTATGAAATTCTGACTTTTTGTAACTATTTCATACTTGTTATTTAAAAATTATGCACTTGGCTTGTGTTAAAGCTTCTTGCAGAATCATCAAAGTGCCAATTCAAGCTGAGTAGTGTAATCATCTTGACCTTTACTAATGAGTTTTATGGTATCTGTAGTTACCAAAACAAGAAGAATGTTTAACTTTACTAATGAGTTTTATGGTTTCTGTAGTTACCAAAACAAGTAGAATGTTTAGCTTTATGAATGAGTTTTATGGTACCTCTAATTACCAAAACAAGAAGAATATTTAGCTTTACTAATGAGTTATATGGTTTCTGAAGTTACCAAAACAAGAACAATGTTTAGCTTTACTAATGAGTTTTATGGTACCTGTAGTTACCAAAACAAGAAGAATGTTTAACTTTATGAATGAGTTTTATGGTACCTGTAGTTACCAAAACAAGAAGAATGTTTAACTTTACGCCATAAAACTCATTAAACATTCTTCTTGTTTTGGTAACTACAGGTACAGATACCATAAAACTCATTCGTAAAGTTAAACATTCTTCTTGTTTTGGTAACTACAGGTACCATAAAACTCATTAGTAAAGCTAAACATTGTTCTTGTTTTGGTAACTACAGGTGCCATAAAACTCATTAGTAAAGCTAAACATTGTTCTTGTTTTGGTAACTACAGAAACCATATAACTCATTAGTAAAGCTAAACATTTTTCTTGTTTTGGTAACTACAGAAACCATATAACTCATTAGTAAAGCTAAACATTCTTCTTGTTTTGGTAATTAGAGGTACCATAAAACTCATTAGTAAAGCTTTGTTACCAAAACAAGAAGAATGTTTAGCTTTACTAACGAGTTTTATGGTACCTGTAGTTACCAAAACAAGAAGAATGTTTAGCTTTACTAATGAGTTTTATGGAACCTGTAATTACCAAAACAAGAAGAATATTTAATTTTACTAATGAGTTTTATGGTACATGTAGTTACCAAAACAAGAACAATGTTTAACTTTACTAATGAGTTTTATGGTATCTGCAGTTACCAAAACAAGAAGAATGTTTAGCTTTACTAATGAGTTTTATGGTACCTGTAGTTACCAAAACAAGAAGAATGTTTAGCTTTACTAATGAGTTTTACGGAACCTGTAATTACCAAAACAAGAAGAATATTTAACTTTACTAATGAGTTTTATGGTACCTGTAGTTACCAAAACAAGAAGAATGTTTAGCTTTCCTTTGTCTTGCTGTTACTATACCTAAAATGCATTCAGTCTTGACCTATTTTAGATCAGTATTACTGAAGCTTTTGCAGATATAGCAGAATATACTTAATATTTAAAATTTTGTTTAATAAATAATATTATCTCCCATACAGAGACTTTGTAGATGCTTTCATCGATTTTCCTAAGCCATTAGTTGCAGCTGTAAATGGACCTGCAACTGGCATATCTGTGACATTACTTGGACTGTTTGATGTAGTATATGCTTCAGACAAGGTATAATAAACATAATTTTTTATAATGTATAAATTTGTTGACAATTATGTATTATTACACTGAATGAGACATTTTGACTAGAACCAGATTAAAATTTAACTGTGTGGTAAGTATACAGACTAAACTATTTTTTGAATTGCAATTTTCATTTAAATTATAAGTATTTAAAAAAATGTAATCACGCCATGGGTTATCCCACTTTTTGTTTTAGCAAGAATAAATTTAACTTATGAACTTTTGCTATGTAGTAGTAAAATTCTTATTATCCATATATATTTAGAAAAATTAATGTTCTGTGGACTTATTGAAATATTTTATGCAATGCTTTTCTTTTTTAAATGTGAATCTTTTATTGAATATATAATAAATCAACATGCCCAAAAATAATGCTAACAATAAATAATGTTAATGTAAAATTACCTATTTAATTAATGCTGGTGTCTGTGTTTTATATGGGCATGATTTTAGTAGTAAGGTTTTGTTTTCTTTTTTGAAAGTGTTATTTGGTTTGTCAGTTGCACATTTTAGTATTTATGAAAAATTTTCACAAACATAATTGGTTTAGACTAGTGGTTCCCATTCTTTTGTCACTTAACAGATTGTTAAAATCTTTGTAAAACACTTATGGACTATAAAGAGTATTTTGGCCTATAGTTTTGTTTCCTAATCTAGCTTCTTCAAGAAGCTTTCAATTCAAGTGAAAGTTATGAGGCTCACTTGTTTTACAGTGAACTAAGGTGGAAACATCATATTATTTCTAACACGTAAAACCTTTCACAGAAAGTGTGTATGTCACAAGACTTTTTTCCTTCTCCTTTCACCTTAGATGTTTCTGCAAAACTGCAAAAACACACATGAACTGGCAGTTGGGAAATTTGTTCAGACTACTAAAGGTACCATATCCACGAGTCACTAGATCACTACTCTTACTCTATCTATCTATCTAGTGACTGTCTTAATTGACTTTGTCCTCAATAATCTCTTTTTTTTTTCCTGGCTTTAGTCCTGCTAGTGCTTATAGTTGCAGCAGCTGCCATATTTCACCATTCCTTCCCAGTCCACAAGTTGCCTTTGCTGTTTTGATAATGACCAAGCCCTCAACTTGGAGGAAGTGAACCTTATATGCACAGTAGCCAGTTCAGTTGTTCAGTCATGCAAAGTAGCACAATTTCATTATTTGCTTTTCATTACCAAGCACATTCCAGTTGCATTTGCATGTAACTATTGTTGGTGGAATGTTTAATGCTTGCTTAGCAATTTTATATAATTTACATCCCAACTGAGTCCTATTTGAAAGTGCAATGATACTACATTACCTTCATAGAAGTCCCTGCTTCATGTTTAGTTTACTTCTATATTCACCCAAATCTTAATGAACAATAATTGAACTAGTGTTGAGAATATGTTCAACTGCCTTCTTAATTATGCCTATGGCTTCAGACTGCTCATTTTCTTTCAAATTGCAACTTTTGTATTTTGGAGTCCAACATGTAAGCTTTATTTGGGCAGGATGAAAGCAAAAATCTTTGTAGCTGGAAAATGAGATAATCTGGATTGTCTTCATCTTACTGCTGCTTTTCTTGAAGATAGGGATTACCCTAGGTAGCAAAGGTTTATAAATTCTGGACTTTATGATGGCATACAAGATTGGCTGCAAGAGTCCCAGAGCTCCACTCGCCTTCACCCACAAAACTTCACAATTAAATTTTTGCCATGGATGAAGATACTGATTTATTGGTGTACTGACTGGTTTAAAATACTTCTCACTGTTAACAACATCTTCAAGGCTCTTAGTAACTGATCCTCAATGAATGTTTTTATTGTAAAGTAGAGCAGTCTCCTTTCTCCCTTTTCTAACTCAAATATCTTTTGATTACTTGTGAGATGTGTATCTTCCAGCAGAATTTTAGATTCTGCTTGATTATTTCTCTACGTTTGTTCAAATACTAAGTTTGCAAATGGCCTTAGCAATTGATGCCTGTGGATTTATAATTTCCATAGTATGTGACTGAAGCATGTACTTTCTTTGACACACAGAATTTATAGTATCACTGCAATATACTTGCCAGCATGAGATTTGGTTTTTGATTTAATGGCCTTGAGAAAAACTGGGGTTCAGGAATTGCAAACACAAAGTTGAAGTGTTTTCCTTCACTTCATCCCATCCACTTGTCATGAGTGAGCCTGCTGTAGCTTTGTTTTTTTTGACAAGAATTTGCATCTATTTGTACATTTTTTCTAGAGGGAACTTAACAGACAGAATCATAATGGAAATACAAAAGCAGGTCTTAATTCATAAAAAGCTTTATTCCAAAATTTTTCTTCAGCAAAACTGTTGTGCACATCTTGAATTCACAGTTCATGCAACATGTTTTACCAATTCTTTTTGTTGCTAGGACGATATTACTTTAAAAAGTTCATACTGCATCAGACAGGAAGGCTAGTGTGGCATTTGATTGTCTTAGGAGTTATCAGTCATTCATGTGTCATTAGAGGCATGATTGTGATTGCTAAAACTGCATTAGATGATTGAGTATAAAAACAAACTGCTGGTTCTTTATAAAATATTTTTCATCCTTATCCTGCACAGAAAGAGAAACAAACAAGTTTCATACTCAGTTTTTAGTAATTACTTGATGTATAGCTTTTTGTGTAGTATTCAGTTAGGACTTCACTCATAATTATTAGAGATACACATTATAATGAAATTTTCTATTGTTGCGTCAGCGAGTCACATGACCACGTGACGCAACGTTTCTAGAATTATCATGTACTTTGTCGAATGTTCAA
>NW_013668662.1:133408-140317 GCF_000517525.1 Limulus polyphemus | reverse complement strand
ATTAAAAACATTTTATTTAGGCCTATCTATGGCCTTCAAAAAGTTGACAACTCTACATGTTTCAACATTACAACGTCATCCTCAGGTTTTTGTTTGTCTTGTTTCATTTTCATGTTTACTTATGTGAACTATTTTACAGAAAAGCTTTTAAAATGCTACATTTGTAAAACAAACAGCTATGTGACCCAAACATTTGCTTAGTAGCAAGCAGAAGCAGCAAACATCTTTAACCAATTCTTAGGATGCTACTGCACAGCAAACTAAAAATATTTTAAGGAGTGAAAAACATAACAGATATAACACCTAATGCCAATGATATAACACCTAATGAAACTAGGACTAGTAATAAGGCAACCAACATGGACTGATAACACCATACTGTCAAATTAAATGTGCAGTAGTAATAACTAATTTGGTAATATTAAAAATTAGACATCAAGATGTGTCCAAGATACACAAAAATATTTTACTTGATGAATTTGTAGAGTTATTGGGAAACAACGACAATTCAGAGGGAGTCATTAGGATGAAATTATACCCACCTGAAACAGGTGAGCCATTCCTACCATCTATTATGTAGCATACATAATCTGTAAACTACTTACTGTGGAGGTCTAATACATATTTTATTCATATATTTCAGTAGCACAATACAATATGAAAGCTCCACACACATTTTGGTACTACACACTATATTTATATTAGCATAAATATGTATGTTTTGAACTAAATACAACATATAATGCATGGCCATGTTCATATACATTCTAACCTACGTTTACTTCTCTATCTAGAGCCTCATGGCCATAGATATTCCTTTGAAAATGTGATGACATCATTGGCAAAGATACCAGTTTTGGGGAACATGACCAAAAGGTGCATCAGAAATTTCCTTAATGCATTCTTCATATCATGTACTAATCTACAATCAACATAAATGTCATAGACTCAAATAAAATATCACAATAAATCAAGTTTCAGAAGTTGGTTAAAACATATAAAAAAAAAAGTTGTCTTTTCTCACAAATCAGGTGTTAAACTTGATGATAATTTAATCAATGAAGATTCTTTCCTTCTATTTCTTGCTTATGTTTAGTTCACTTAGCAACAATTCTGAGGCTTAGATCCTGAATGTATCTAAAAACCACTAGTAATGGACAGTTATATTACTTTAGATAATTATTTACAATTAAATAACATAACCATCATTAAAAGTACTGACATTTTGTTTATTTAGTGTTCCTTTCATTAATAGTATTGATATACCAATTACTATATTGAATATAATTACCTTTATTTTATTTTAATTTGTATTTAGGGCTAAACTAAATCTCCTAAGCCTCAAGGGATATTATTGAATTTATGGCCAAAAACATCATTGACACTGAGGGTTCCCAACTATGAAACATGGAACAATACATTCAATCCTTTATAAGTAGATATGTAAGAACAGTAATTAACCTGATGGGCAGGTTAATTTTTATATTATTTTTAATTTAGTTCTGAAGTACAGAGCTTACTCTAATTGGTAGTTATTGTTATTATTTATAACTACAAACCACTACATGGTGTATTTCACATTCTGAAAAAAAACTGTTATATTTACCTGATGATGCTCAATCAATATTCAGGAAATCTTGTGTATTAAATTAATTTCCTTTAGCCTAACTTAACTATCTTATTCTTGTACAAAATGTCTCCTTTATATATTTCAAAATATTGTATATATGTAAACTGATGCCTTCTCACAATTACATACATATAACTTAAGAACAACATATGACCTGTTGGTCCAACTAGGCTATCCCATCAACTAAACTTTAAAATAAAACATTCAAGTATTTATTAAACCTTCCCTTAAATTAACTGCATCCACCACATCCAGAGGCCGACCAACCAGTTAGAAAAAATAAAGCTGTCTCAGATGAAGATGACTCCAATCCTTCCAAAATGTATATTTGTGTCTCCTAGTCTTACCATTCTCACCAAAAAGTATGAAAAAATCAACCCCTTTAACAATTTTAAACAGCTCAATCAGATCTCCTCTAACTCTTCTTTTTTTTCAAGAGAAAACTATTTCAGAGATCTTAACCTCTCTTCATACCACAACTTTTCTATCCAAGATATCATCCTAGTAAGTCTCCTCTGAATTTTTACCAGCAATTCAATGTTTTCCTTAAGGTAAGGCACCCAATATTGAATACAATACTCCAAATGTGGCCTAACCGATGACCTATACAATAAAATTATAACCTCTTTAGACTTGTATTCAATATTTCAGAAGATATGACTGAAAATTATATTTGACTTGCCACTAACATGATCTAAAAGTCCTATGCAAATGTAAAAATTAATAGTATTATTGAGTTTTTCCCCCAATGAAATATATATATATATGGATAGATAGATGCATGGATAAATAACTGTAATTTAAAAAATATTTCTTTACATAAACAACTTTTAACTTTCTGAAAAAATTATATGTACACTGTAATTTTAGTTTATGACCATCTGACAGAAGATTTTTTCTATGCAATCAAGCTTTCTAATTGAAAGCTTCATGACATTAATAAACTATACTAATAACTAAAATTAATATTTAAAAAACATTTAGTTTATTCATTTTCAGGGATTTCTAAGAAATATTTAAACAGCATATTCTTTAGTAACTTAATATTACAATGAAATATATGAGCACCTTTCATAATTACATAGCATTTTGTGTTTAATAGCTACTGAAAAGAAATCTGGTTACATTTTAATGCAATTGGCACACCAGTGACAATACCTTGACAATTTTTTTAATTGAATTATCTCTTAACTTGTGTTTTTTGACAATAAGCATGACTTTTCTAAATATTTCCTTACCAATATTTTTTTTCAATTTATATATTAAACAAACTGAAGTATGAAGATCAGATTAATGTCCAGAGGATATCATGCAGGCATTAGTGTCAAGGAGTAATACTTCTCTTTAATCTATCCTAATGTGTGCAAATTCACAAAAGAATTATACCTTAAAAATAACTGTTCAAACTGCAAGAAACCTACACGAGTATTTAATATTAGAAAGATTTTAAGAGTAGATGTCACAAACAAATGTTACATTAAGTAAACTAGGGAAAATTAAGGCTAGTCTGACTTAAACTTGGCCAATCCATTATTTCAGTGTGGCAATACTAACAGTTGATTTCTTTGCTGTGATTTAATTTCAAAATAAACTTAAGTATCTTCAATTGACTGTAATTTGTAAAGCTGATGTCCAAACTAATAAAAGTGTACATGCATAGAAAACAAAGCTTGCTAATTCAGTTCCAATGTTTTTAATGGAATTAGGGCTATAAGTATAAATGCATATACAACAATATATGAACAATTTAATTAAATATAACAAATGTTTTGACAAAAATCTCGAATTTTGTTTGCGAATAATGTTTATGACATTCCAAGATGATAATGACAGCACTCGAACTAACAGTTAATACTCTTCCCGCAATTCTGTTTCTCCTGAAATTTTTTGTTCCGATTTCAACATTGACTCGTGAATTTTCTCTTTCTGATCTTGAGAAAGTTGATGATGTCGTAAAACATGAATAAGTTGCTGTCTGTCATACTGTTGCAAAAACTTCAAGCAAGAGCGTATTGTGCCACTTAAATGAAGCGTTTTTAACGTCAGTGACATAATCCCAATTTTCCTGACAAACGATAGAGCTGATGCAACAAGCACGTGGGGTCCTCGTCGAACTCTTAATACAAACACCGATGTTTTAGAATTAAACATCTTGATCGTAAAACCAGCTTGTGTGGCACCAACCCCAAAATCTCCATGTATTTCTTCAACTGATTCACGAACAGACCGTAGTATGCTTCGTTCATTTACACTTGAATGTAATTCTCCGAGTAAAGGGCGTTGAGAAACACTTGGAATAATTTCTACCAAAAAATACCTCTGTTTGACGCGTACCATGTTTCGCACCTACGAAGCCGCCATGAGAGGCAACAGCAGCGACGTCTGTAAGATGATAAAGATTAAAATACTGAAATTATAATATAAAATGATCAAGTCATTTATACAAAATAATTGTAATATATATAACACAGATAAAATATTTTAATCAGTGAAAAGATTATTTTTTGTTCTTGTTTTGTGAGATAAACATAGCTCGCCTTGTTAGTATTATATTTTCATATGATTTGACATAAAAATTTCAAAGTCTCTAAACAAGACTTATAGTTGTCAAATAGTAGTTAATATTTTTATTCACACATGGTATAATCAGAGAATAAATCGAAAATTTATTACTTTACAATAAATTATGAGCAAAAATGGAATTTTATAAAAAAAAAAGGTGTATTTATACGTAAAGATAATTAAAAACGCACTGTACAACAAAAGACTACTTGGTCCTTCAAGGCTGTCCTTGTATACTCATCCTTGAAAAAAAGTAAAAATTTAAACCATCCCTTTATGACTTCCTTCTTAACCTTAAATAAAACTGAGTAAAATAATAATATTCAATTGACCTTAATTTTTTACATGCCTTGATTTCTAATTTTGACTTCTTCAATAATTATCATATCTTAAGCTCGTTACGATTATCGATCTTTTTTTTTTTGTTTCTTTGGTTAGAAACAAAACATAAATCGACAATGAACTATTCATATTGGGAAATAATGACTATAGAAAACAAAATAAAAACAACTAAAGTAAATACTTTACCTTATGGATCTACTACATCAAAATGTCCATGGTTGTTTAGTAAAATTATTGCGAGAAAAAGCACTGTAATGTAATCTTTGACTACAGGGAAATACTAAATTACTAATCTTTCTTCTTGTATAAACTCAGATTATTTATCAGAAATTGTCTGAAATTATCTGGAATCAAAATAATATTCCGTATTGCACGAACCCTTCAAATGTCAAATTATCTTAAACTTTTAAGTTTATTTATTATCACTCGAACTTAAAGTTTATTGAATTAATTTGTCGTTCAATGATTTTTTCGTTGTTTTTGTAGCTCTGATTTTGGCGTTGCAAGTCCGTAAACTTATTGCTGATCGATTAGAGAGCCAGTTAGATAAATAAAGATAATTAATAATTATTTTAATGATTTACTCTTTAGACACCTGTAATATCTTTAGTTTAATTCTTTAAAGACAATCATTTACAAAGTAAGAAACATTTACCACTGTATATTTTCATAAGATATGATTTTTAAAAGTTTGTTTTGAATTAAGCACAAAGCTACACAATGGGTTATCTGTGCTCTGCCCACCACGGGTATCGAAACTCTGTTTCTAGCTTTGTAAGTCCGCAGGGGAGCATTTCAAAAAGTATAACGATAGTCTGAAGGCCATCTTCTTTCATACAAATGCAAATTGAAGGAATAAATGAGATATTTTTTCCAGTTTATTTAAAACTTTCAAGTTTAAATACTACCTTCTCACTAAAAACTTTTTGGTTTTATCTATAGTTTTGATTATTGTTATTGTGATGATTTTGCTGTAGAAGTCATTCAAACAATCGATTACAATAACGTGATATCCGTTTTTTTACGCAACTAAATATTCAGCAGATAATATTCGTAACGGAGCTATTTTTAGTCTAGATATTCTGGAACTCAACTGCAAGGGTAAACGAATAATTTTTATTTGAAAAAGAAAGACGTATCAATGTGCATCAAGAAATTGTTATATAATTACGTAATGGTCAGGTTCAGTTTTTATATGGTTACACAATGACGTTACTTGTAATTTTTTAAATGTGGATATTTAATATGCACACGCCAGATATTGCTATGGTAAACTCGTACGAAACATGGTATTTAGATCGGTAGTCTGCGTAATATTATACAACATTACAATAATAATGGCTGGAGACGGCTTGAGTGGGTAATGAAGAAAAACTTTAATATAAGTTTAACATAACAGCAAATTACCCACTCAAGCCGTCTCCAGCCATTATTAGTCTCAAAGTGGGTTCCTCGTCATCGAACATTACAATAAGAGTTGTGATTATATGTTTCGTGTTTTTAGTTGTCTTTTACTCATTAAAGCGAATTTATATTTATGTAGGATTCGAAGAACTGAAAACATCACACATATACAGTTTAGCACGACAAAAAGCGTAGTCGTGTTTCTTCAATTTGGCCTTGTCTAAAGTTGCTGATCAGATAAGCTCTGGTATTGAACAAAAGATCGGCGGCAACGGTATACAACACACAAAGGATCAGAAAAGAGAGACTTGATAAAAATTATTATCAATCCTATTGTAATGTTATATCTCAAAAGCTACCGATCTACATATCATGCTTCCTAAGAAGGGCGTTATGTATAACAAGAACTGAAAGTAAAATGCTGTATTGTTTCTTTTTTAGCCGCTGCAGAGCGGCTCGTAGAATGGTTCCGAGTTTTGTTGTTGTTTGTTTTGTTTTTTAAATACAAACTTCTAGCACATAGCTCCGTCATCTCTTGACCGATTTGAGATTTAATTACAGTTTTGGACTCAGAAGATCAGACCCTTTCAATTAATGTGTTTAACCGTGCCGAAGGTCTCATAAATTAATTTAATCTAATCCTGTCTAACATAATTTCAACTTGAGGATAGGCTGGTAGAGATTCTAATGAGTAATAAAATCGAATCGGATATATCCGCGTCCAACGCTTGGTATTGCTGGCGCACAAAAATATAGCTAATAAAAACGGAAAAAAGGTCTCATAGATTAATTTACTCTAATCTTCCCTAAAAGAATTTCTAGTACTGCGGCTATTGGGGATTCTCTCTTGTTTCTTATATGATTTAATTCGTTTAAAAAAATGTATTCCATTAATATTATATTTCTGGGCAGTGTTATCCTAATGAATATAGGAAAATTTTTTATCACTTCCGGTAACAGTAATGTTCTAT
>NW_013668662.1:126250-132408 GCF_000517525.1 Limulus polyphemus | reverse complement strand
AAGAAATATAAAAATTTATCTTAATTACAACCGACTACTTTCGGTAACAAAGTTACCATCATCAGGTATAATATCAACACTGTAGATACCAGCTCTGATTATGGTAACTGTGTTACCGAAGCTAGTCCGGCTATATCTAATATATAATAAAGGTTTTACCGTTCATTATGCCAAAAAACGACTATTTTTTGTGTTTTTTAATAATGTAAATGAGCTAGGTTGGGGCAATTTTATGATAAACTTTGCTGCAACGGCGCCACCTAGTGGCAGCTACATAGCCAAAACTCAATGAAGTTTTGCGAGCTCAGAAAAGTAATTTTAAAATTCTTAAAACGGCTCGACAATTGATTCTTGAAGCATTCTAATGCAAGAACTGTAGCGGCCTTTGATATTGAAAGACATAGTAATAATTCTAATTCATACGATACGTGAACAAGAACTAAAATTACAGCTACAAATTACAACTTAGATAAAATCTCCAATACTTAAAAAATGGCAACTGAAATATGTCCAATATATGTATTTACGTGTGATGGGATGTAATTTGTAAAGTAGGCAATATGAACAATATTACTTTGCAAAGGACATAAGTAAAGCGTATTTTAACAAAAAAGTTTATTCGAAACTTAAAAATTGTAGACTGCTATTCCAATGCAATACATATGACTTTGTTTGCATAATAGCAATTTACTTTCTTTTTGAATAAATACTATTTTAAAAAAATTCTCTTTTTTTTTCAGTTTGAAGTATAGGAAACATTTTCATCAAATAGTTGATATAAAAATATGCTTCTTTCAAGCCATATACTTTCCTCTCAAAGCGATGTGTCAAGAATTGACAGCTGGGAAGTTAAAAGTAAACGTTTGTAATTTTTTCTTATTATTGTTTTCCGCTTACTAAATTAACAATTTGGTTTAACAAGATACTGTGTTTCACCCGATTTTGATAACCCTAAATCACTACCAATTTATATATCAATAACTATGTCAAATCTTGGTACTCTTACCATGAAAAAAAATTCAGCTTACATAAAAACATTATTATAAATTAATAACAAACAACCAATAAAACACAACTGTCTTAATAAAGGCGGTAGTTATGTAGGTTATAACGAAAATGTGAAATATTTAGAAAATACTATGGCAGCTTCTTTTGTCTTCTTGGTACTTAGATTTTTGGGTACGTGAAGTTATTTTCAATAAATGTTTGAGTTTGAGGATAATTTTTTTAGCATTTTTACGTAATATATATATATATAATTCTTTAATTATGAAATCAGGAAAGACATTTTCTATCAGCTTTTTAATTTTTAGACTTTAGGCACATTTCCAACATTATGATTTCTCTTGAAATCGTCCCATCAGGTCGAAAGGTCACTCTGTGCTTCTGAACTATTTCACACCAGTCTTCCCAGAAATGCTCTAACTTTTCCGAGGGTATTCTTTTTATGATGGCTTCAGGCATAATTGATTCACAAAATTCTATAAATGAAAAATAATAAACATTCAATAACAATTAGTGATCTATTTTGGAGAAAATCTGAGTGTAAATGAACGGGCAAACAATGGATTAACACTTAAAACAGCAAACATTCTACTTTCATAAGATACATAACCCAAGGAACTTCAAAACACTATAAAGTTGATAACTGTCAAAAATAAGTTTATCCAGAATCAATAACCTTCAATTTACTTAACAGTAAATATATTAACATCAAGTATTTTAACTTAATGACAAATATATCAGCATTAACTGTTTTAATTTAATGGCAGATATATAAGCATCAAGTGTTTAAAGTTAACGGCAAATATATCAGCATCAAGTGCTTTAACTTAATGGCAAATATATCAGCATTAAGTGTTTTAAGTTAATGGCAAACATGTCAGCATCAAGTGTTTTAACCTAATGACGGATATATCGGTATCAATTATTTTAACTTAATGGTGAATATATTAATGAAACTTTTCTGCATACTTGTGATCTTGCAAGAACAAGGTGAAGTGTGAGCAAGATGCAACAGCAGTGTGAAATGCGTGAGGGCTGAAAAAAAGGGGGGAGAGTATATGCTATTGGAAGTCTTTTTACAGAATATTTTGTTGTTTCTAATATGAACGGGTAGAATGTCTTGTTTTACATGAAAGTATGTTATAGAAGAGCTGGAATATAGTTACAGCCAGAAAGAATATGTTTTGTCTTAGTGTAGATCCCTTCACCACTGGAATCTTGATGGTTAGTTATGAATGACGAATGGTTATCCATTCTGAGTAATGGCCGAATCTGTAGCTTGAGGTAAGCGTGTAAAAAATTTAATTATGAAAACTTGATTGGGAACAATTCAACTGTGTGGTATTGTTTTGGGAATATTATCATATAAAACGTATTATCTACATTGGCCTAACTGTAAAGTGTCTACAGAGATCAAAAGGTCATAGGAGAAGAATTTCAATGGCCATGGTTGAGGATTTTTTTATTTTTATTTTTCTTTTGTCAAAGGAAGAACAGCTCACTCAAAGCCTAGATCTTAGCCATATAGAACATCTTTCAGACCACAAGGAAAGAGACTGACTTGAAATATCAGACCAAAGCCTTTACTGGTAAAATATCAGTGAAGACAGACTGTGCCATGCTGGAACATGTTCAAACCTAAATAAGAGTATGAAAAGGCAACAGCAGTTATTCAATCCAAGTGTGGTACTACACTATATAAGACCATTGTTCTGTATATGGATTCCCATCATTGTTTTAGTTTACTACTAGTTCTCTTACGTTTAGCAATATTTGCCCATTTTTTTTCCTTTCAATAAAACTTGTGTACCATGTCCTCGTGTTTGTAGCACAATGTATAATGAAAAAAACTACTATTTGAAATGAAAAGAGCTAATGTATGTATCAGACTCTATATTTTCACATATTTCTGGGTGTTTCATTTTCTTGAATCAATTGCTCTGTTTGAAATAAATTACCCTAGTTAGATTACATTAACTCATCAGTTAAGTGCCCTTGCTGATAACAGTTTGTTAGGCAGAAGGTGATTTGTAATTCGTTAATTATACTTACGTATGTAATGGCTTTTCGAACTGAATACTTGAGTTGAGGGTGTTAGTGCAAAGAAATCAGTATCAAACCCACTTGCATCTGCTAGCTTCTTAGATGTACTACAAGGATTTTTGCAGTCATAAACCACCCAAAAGAAGTCTTCTACATTCTACAAAAATTACGTCTAATCTTACAAAAATGATTTATCTCATCAACACAATCTATAGCTAACAGCATATAAAAGTATTTTTAATATCTAACTGATAGATTTTATAATTGTATATATAAATATTTAACTTACAAAACCTATAAAAGACAAAAATTATTATTTAACTGACACAGTATGAAAAAGGAAATATTATTATAATTACTTAACTAAAAACATATAAACAAAAAAACTTTTTATTATTTAACTAAAGTTTTTAACCAATTTTTTATAATTTACTTGACACGTGTTATGAATGGCAGGGGTTCTTTATTATCTAGCTAATGGCAGAAAAATTTTTATAGACTAAGTATTATTTAATTAATCTTTTAATATAAAAGCCCTATCATTAGTTGCTTTCGATGATTTGGTCGCCTTATATTTTGTTTGTTTGAATTTATGTACAAAGCTACACAATGGGCTCTCTGTGATCTGCCCACCACGGGTATCGAAACCTGGTTTCTAGCTTTTTTTGTATTTCAATTAATTAACTCTTATCTCCCCCCCCCCACAGCGGTATGTCTGCGGGCTTACAACGCTAAAAATCGTATTTCGATACCCGTGATGGGAAGAGCACAGATACCCCATCGTCAATCTGAGGGTCGCGGGTTCGAATCCGCATCCCACCAAACATGCTCGCCCTTTCAGCCGTGGGGGCGTTATAATGTGACGGTCAATCCCACTATTCGTTGGTAAAAGTGTAGCCCAAGAGTTGGCGGTGGGTGGTGATGACTAGCTGCCTTCCATCTAGTCTTACACTGCTAAATTAGGGATGGCTAGCGCAGATACCCCTCGTGTAGCTTTGCGCGAAATTCCAAAAACAAACAAACAAACAATACCCCATCGTGTAGTTTTGTGCTTACTTCAAACAAACAAACTGTTATCTTTTTTCAAAAGAAAATGTACTAACTTTTTCGTAAATATTATATTTTAACGTTCCTAGTTTTGCAATAAAGTATGAAATTCGTATTGAAACATTGAATAACACTAGAAAAGATTAATTGAGAATTTTTTAACAGTAACCTGAAAAAAAACGTTCCTATTTTGTTCCAGATTGAATGTTTATAAAGAAAAGAGATAGTTGTTATTGGTAATAGGATAAACTACCCAGCTTTCTTAAATACAACAGGATAATCTAGAACAAGTACAATATGGTAATTGGATAAACGACTTAGCTTTCTTAAATACATTAGAGTTGTCTAAAACTATTACGATGTGGTAATTGGATTTCTCAAATACGCTAATATAGAATAAAGCATACTCGAGTTTTTCTATTACAATGTGTTAATTAGACGCACTACCTCACAAGTAGTTAATTGAATAAAATTCTCTACTTCTACAATTACAAAAAGTAATCTGTTGTCTATTTTCGCGCAAAGCTACTCGGGAATTATTCTGCGCTAGCCGTTCCTAATTTTGAAATTACAAGTAATATAAAACATTTTGTAAATGTAAAATGGTGTGGGGATGGCAGTGCTAAAAATAAAGTAAACAAGAATATAAGGATGATACAGCTATACATAGATTATCCCTACACGACTTCCAACATTAAAATTTGATATTACACTGTAAAATGCATACTTGACTTTAACATTACTGCAGTTGGAAGTTATATATTCCTGACTGTTGGTATGCTGTTTGCTTATCATAATATCATGGTCATGTCAAGCTAGGCATTAATGTAGTACAACTAAGAGCCTAGGATTTATGTACCAGGAAGAAGAAGTTGTCTTAAAATATGTTTTCGTTATATTAATAACTTTTACACTCTCGCTACGAGGTCTGTCGAACTGACCGACCTCGCAGAGAGAGAGTCTGCAATAATCAAGCGAAATTCAACTATTCGATTAGAATAGTTCACGAAGGAGCGGTAGGTTGTGTTGACTAGACTTAATTAATTCAAATAAAAAATCCAACTAAATATATTATTTACTTATATATATGTATACATAGCTTAATACACTCAAAATATTTATTGCATTTATTGTAAAATATATTACAACAAAGATTTTGCTCAATATTTATTTAAAATATTGCTTTATTTGTCTGTTATCAAAACGTTTGTTAAGGCACAGACAAATGTAAACTTCGGAACTGATCTAGAGTTACTCTGGCCTTACCTGTATATATTCCATCCACTGTGGTAGTTTTGATATCTCTTTAAAACTGCTTAATACTTCTTCAGTGCATACACCCAGAGCAAGAAAATAACCACCTGGTTTCAATAAACGGTGAAAGACCTTTAAAAGTTGTGAGGTATCTCTGATACAGTGAAGTGCAAAGATCGAGAAAATCTTGTGAAATGTTCCCTCCCATTCTGTTGGAATCCTACAAGGAAAACCAAAACAGTAGTAAAAATATTTCCACACAAGAAAAACTAATTCACATTTAGAGTAAATAAAACGAAGTCAAATAAATGGGTCTTTCACATGTTTGAAAACCCTTAAGTTGAAGTGACTGTAATGTGGTTTACCCCAGAACATCAATCCCACAAATCTTATGTTTCAATCTGTTTCTCATGAGAAATATAAACCGGCGAAGCTTGTTCTGTAGATCGATAGTTTATGCGATGTTTCTTCTGTATAGCATTTTTTTTCTAATATAAGATTTAATATAAAAAATATTTAACACCAATTTGAGCATACAAACGGGGGTTGAAACAGCTGCGAAGTTTCCTCCACAGATTAAACTTTTTCATAGAATTTGTTGTTGTCTTTTCAGATTACAAGCATACTCGTCTGAACTTCTAAATGTTAAACAGCAACTGCAAAGACGTCTGGGAGTTCTCGAGTCATAGCATAAAATTCAATAATTTAAACTATGTTAGGGTTATTAAATTTATCTTGTTGGACTGTAGTTAAAGTCTTGTTTGTTTGTTTTCAATTTCGCGCAAAGCTACACGAGGGCTATCTGCGCT
>NW_013668662.1:81152-125326 GCF_000517525.1 Limulus polyphemus | reverse complement strand
GGTGTGACGGGGATTCGAACCCGCGACCCTCAGATTGCGAGTCGAGTGCCCAAACCACCTGGCCATGCCGGGCGTTAAAGTCTTAGTTCTACTAATATCCGAAATGCGAGACACAGAGCTTTCTGGGTTTCAAAATAACGACTAATAAGTCCTTATAACTTTTTTTTTGAGCTAACATTTATTCCAAACTTGTCGAAGTATTTAGAGAGTTTGTAGTACCAATATGTGATATTAAAACTGTTTCGTTGCGCATATCAACAACAGCTTTAATTTTTTTATTTGGTCATTCACTAAATTCTAATATAAAAAAACTAGTTTCAGTGAAAATTTCGATGTTCATGATATCAGGAAATTGGATATAATTACTAGATTAATCGTTTAATTAAACATTAAAATTTAATTGTACAATTAAGCTCCGTACTAGCAATGTAAAATGCATAGTTTGGGTACAGTCTAGAAAGTGTATTATTTTTAATGTATTTCCTTCAAAGGGCACATTTTTTGGTATTGCTGGACACTGAATATCATTGATCTTCTAATAATTACTTTAAAAATATCTGCTGTTTTGTTTTTTTTCTTTCAGGAGGGAGAAGACTCGGTTTAATCTGATCTAACTGTGCCCCGTCTGTCCACGAGAGTAAACATAAAGTAATCCTCTTTGTGCCAAAAGAATATGCGAATGAATAATAATTATAAATAGAAAAAATCGCTGCAAGGCTAGCAAGGTAATTTCTTTATATTGGGTTTCCTTCTAAGATTATTTAACTTATGAAGTTACGAAATATTCTCGTTTTTGTATAACTAATTTAAGTTTGAAAAAGTAATGAGAAAGTAACTCCTGTATTAATTAGTACCTTCATTCAATTTGTTAATTATCTGAGTGTACAAAAAAAAGGGAACGTGGACTGCAATCAGTTCTTTATAAGGTGATCCTGAAGATTATGGTAATTGTACAGTTAGTTAAAGATAATTAAGTTACAATAATAATTATGATAACATTACCTCTCCATTAAATTTATCTCTCGGTATTCAATATTTTCGTGATTGAATGCCTTGTTGGCGTATTCCACAAAAGCTGGCTGGATATCAACCCCAATAAGTTTCTTCAAATTGATACAATGTGGTAACAATATATCTCGAGTTATATTTCCTGGACCACAACCGAAATCTAAGATATTCTCTTCATTCGACCAAGTCATTCGTGCTTTATGAAAAGCCAGTTTTGAATTAATCCAGTCCAAATTCGTTTGTGGCCTCCTGGATAAAAACTGAGTTGCTAATGGATTCATGCTAAAATACGTTTTGATTCGGTTAGTTTCTGTGCTGTTATTCCAGTTTTATAATAAACAAATTTACATATTAGAAAGCCAACAACACTCTAAACTCTGAAATACATCTATTATTACAAACATTTCATTGAACCTGAAAACATATTGTATTGTTGTTTTGTTTTTAACTTCGTAATTTACAAGATATGAATTATTTTGAATGACTAAAAGTGGTAACAATAAGTTAAACTGACTTCTTTATTAAGGTTACATTATTAAATAAAGAGACGTAATGAAAATAAATCTACTTTATTGAGAAAACACTTAAAATAAATATATGTATGTTCTATATAGATACTTATATTAAGCTCTGTTAACTAACATGGTTCCTAACAGGTGATTATAAGATACAACATTGTAAGGGCCTGTCCAGTAGTGATACTATAAGAACTTTTATTTCAAAACAGTTTTGGTCTGAATCCTAAAATACTTTGTTTGTTTGTTTGCTTGGTTATTTGCTGTTAAGAACAAAGCTACACAAAGGGCTATCTGTTCTCATCCCACTGTAGTTATCGAAGCCCCATTTCTAACTTTACAAGCACACAAACTTACTGATTAGGCGACGAGGGGGAGGATCCTCAAATAGAAAACATTTCAAATTGGACAGTTGAACATGAACCAAGGAAAGTATACAAAAAAATTCACGATAATTCATTATGTATTTAAATAAATGTGAATGACACAAATATTTAAGCTTGATCATATTTATACGATATATAAATCGTATAAATCAGGTATCTTACTACTCTCCAAAAAGTAATATTTTACAGGCAATAATAAACGTTTTTCATTGAAGTATAAAATTCAGTCTCAGTTTCAATGCTTTTGTTTCTTCTACTGTAAAGTGTGAGCTCACTGATACGCATTTATGCTTTTTTTTCTTTTACTGTAAAATTTCAGGTAAATGATACATGTTTATGATTTGGTTTCTTCTTCTGTAAAGTATGATCTCACTGATAAGTGTTTATGATTTGGTTTCGTCAACTGTAAAGTATGATCTCACTGATAAGTGTTTATGATTTGGTTTCTTCTACTGTAAATTTGAGCTTACCGATACATGGTAATAAAGGAACACAGTTTCGTTTGTAGCAGTGTGTGAAAATCCACAGTAAATGGAACACACTAATAGAAGTATTGATATTTAAAAAACTAGTTTCGAAACATTTGTTCGTCCTCTTCAGTCTCACATCATCTGTCGGTAAAAAAACAACAAACTTGTAAACAACATCTCTGTTGCCCCAGAACTTCGAATTTCTTTAAGGGCACAGAAGGTCAAGAAGCTGATCAGCTTAAATTGACCGTTTAGAAGGTGTTGAAATTAGGCAGGCTTTTAATTAAGACACTTTCGACGATACAGTTTTTTATATAGTTATTGGTTTCTGTAAAAATAAAGTTATTCTTGGTTTCCGATCAACCTGATGGCCAGAATCTTTCATACGAAAAAAAAGGGGGACGTTATTAGCCTTTCCATAATTAATGTATTTTATGTGTGCGTGTATCAATAATTCTTCCAGTTTCCTTTATATAACCTTTTGAACAGGATTTCCGTGGTATAACTCCATATTGAAGTTAGTTTACTGTTAATAGTGTTCAGATATCTGTATGTATTTTTAAAGCTATTCTCTAGGGGTTCAGTATTTGTGTTGTAGCCAATATAAAAAGATTTCATATTATTGTTAGTTAATCTTTCTTTGTCTTTATAGGACAATGCTTTCTTTACTCTATAACGGCCCCCCAGTGGCACAGCGGTATGTCTGCGGACTTACAACGCTAGAAACCGGGTTTCGATACCCGTGGTGGGCAGAGCACAGATAGCCCTTGTGTAGCTTTGTGCATAATTAAAAAAAAACAAACAAACTCTATAACGGCAATTTGCAACGAAACGTTGTAGAATGTTGGAGTTCTTTGAAAATAGATAAGGTGTTTGTAATTTAATATTCAAGCATTGCTGAATGACATATTCTATGAACTCTGAGGCAAAATGAAGAAATACTAGATGTTCTAATCTGTTTATGGTAGTATGAAAACAATTTGTCGGTTTAAGGCTCATAGAGAGGACGGAGTTGTATGTTTTCTCTGGTTATCCAATAAATGAAGTTTGTTATCTTTTTCAACGTATCCTCTGGTGGCCCACTATGAACTATTACATTTCTGATGACACCATGGAAACTGACGTCTTCTCATGCCCTTTAACGACCTTAAGTGATATCGTCTGATCTTCATTTCCCAGCAATTTCCTACTGGATCGACACATTTGGACCGCCCCTAAACACTGTCAACTTGGAGCTTGAGAAGCCTATACCAACTGTATTTTTATGATTATCTAATTACATAGAAACTATCAATATATACAAAATTGTTTTTAACTATTATCCAGGCACTAAAATTACCAATTTACTATGTTGGATTTGATTGTTTTTCGTGATAGTTCCTGAACAATTATTATATTAAGAACTATTATTATTTAATAGATGTAGGAGGAACAAACTTTATCCTAAAATATATCGCATTTTGAAAATTTCTGATAACTTTTGACAGTTTTTAAACATCGTCTTCAAGCACGTAGTGTGAAGTTGCATTAACTGTTTTAATAATTTGAAAAGATAAGTGTTATACATAACATACCCTGGAAAGCTTACTTTAGTACAAACGACGATGAAACAAAAGATTTTACTTTATTTTTTTTTACACTCCTCAATAATTTCAAAATGGCGGCTTTTAAGCGCAGCATCCTAAGGCGTCTTGTGACTCGCGAAACGAAAAGAAAAATCCATAACCGCGCTATATAATGGCGTATAGTAAAATCATATAACAATTTCTAGAAAAAAAACATAAACTCGTTGTTTTTGTGTTGTTTTTCACAACGAATTATTTGAACAAGTATAGGAACAATTTCACAGTTTTGAACTTTTATATGAGTAAGTTTTTACAATAATTACAAGATATGTTTGAAACCAACCTAAGTACTTAATATCTAAAAACTAATAATTATAGAAAATAGTCATTAATTTCCATTCTTCGACAAAGTCAGTGGTTATATGATATGTTTCAAATCAATGTAACGATTCAATACTTGGAGCATTATCGAACATTTATAGAGCATGAAGGACTGTAAACATTACAAATATCTGTTATAAGTTAGAAGTTATTATGATATCATTGATACTATATCAAAGATATAACAGAAACCCTATCAAATATGATTCCAGATAGAATGCTACTCCTACCTTTTACACCTAGTGAGCCTTGAGGATTTTCAGAAGAGTTGTTCCTGATGAGAAAGCTACACGCTCGTGAAATCTGACTCTCGTCCTAATTTGCTGACTACGTCACTAAATCATATCATGTTCTGATAATAAAATCATGTGATCACCACATGCAGTAACGTTTCAGTTTACAATAGCAGTGGTTATCGTCTTTATCGGCAAATGTTTGACTGAAGATATCGACTGATGGACACTTTTATTTATGAAAATAGTAACAAAGAGAGTCACGTGAGTTAACAATCACAGTACCAGCTAGGTCCAGTGTTTCTATTATAAATAAAATTTTAAATCTATTTCGAGGAGTATAAAAAATTTAAAAAGTTTTTACGAAGTATCGAAATTCAAAATGGCTGACCATAAAATAAATGTTATCACTACAAACCATAAGCTATTCTTTGATGGTTATTCATATACACATCTTTCGTAAGCAGTATCTCGTTCATAGCTAATTATCACCAGTAGAGATGTTTCTGTTGCAATGCTAAGACTACTGGTTACGTATTAATGATACTGTTAAGTTTTGTTATACGTCATGTATACTTTAGGTTGTGTCAGTGCTATGTAAAGTTTTTATAAACAAATATAAAACTTATTTGGTTTGGTTTTTATAGTTGAGCATTCAACGAGATTGATAACAGAGATATTTCTTTCATTTCTTTATTTTATAGCAAAGACACATTAGGCTATCTGCTGTGTCCACCGCGAAGAAACGAAACTCCTTTAATATCCTTTAAATTTTAATGAGATCTAGTAAAAGAACTAACCCTAACTTTACAAAGGGTTTTAGTGGTTATATACGATAAGCATCTTATTCAAAATATGTAACTCAAACTATCTCACTATACCATACACTCACCAAAAGTACAAAACACACACAAAAACAAACAGCAGGCCAGGCAAGTGTATGTAGAAGTATTGAGATGAATGTTCATGAACTCCTTTCAACACAAAAATACTGAATACACCAATGAAATTACTTCGGTTGTTTTTTTCAACGAGAACATCTATGTAAATTTCTTTTATATACGTCTTGTTTTTAATTGGAAAACGTGTTTTTTTTTCAGCCATGCAACGTCGTCCTAACGTTACTCTGCAGAATATTTGGTCGATGTTAAAAAAATATGATTTCTTAAGATCAGTTTGATATATTTCTTGGACCCGGATTTGCTGATGTTTTTTCTAATTTTTTTAAACAATCCATTAACCAAACTACATGTGGGCCCATGATTGTGTTTGTTGTTAAACACAAATCTATACAGTGGGCTATCTCTGCTATCCCCACAGCGAGTATAAGCCCTCATTCTTATCCCTGAGCCACCGAGAGGTCAATAACATACGAATCACACAAAAAATGTGGTCAAAAATATTGTCTGTACTGGAATTAATCCCAATAATTACTGTCGGGATTTCCTATGTATTTGGCATGAAAATGAGCGATTTCACCCAGTTCTTCAAACTGAAAGATGTAAATGTCAAAATAAATAAAATTATTCAATATGATGCTATATGTAAATTCCACCCAGAATGCTTTTTCACAAAATTCGACCGAATTTAAGTATTAGCGACAATATTTTGTGTTAGAAACTAGAGGGAGCCTTATTTTTATTAAGAAGCCCCTCCCATCCCCAATGGCACAACGTTAAGTCTGGAGGCTTATAACACTAAAACATGGTTTCGATATTCGTGGTGGACACAACAGAGATAGCCCTTTATGCTTAACTCCAAATAATCAAATTTATTTTCGCTTCTTATTTATGCTCGGAATTTTAGGAGGATTTATGAATTTGAATTTTTTTTAAACAAAAGTATTTCAAATGTAACTTGAAAGGGCATATTGCCGGGAACAGCAGACAAAAGCTGTGTGGAATAAAAACTCTTATAAATTTGGCCATTACATTCGAGACTATTAATGCACAAACGAAACAATATCTTAAGGATGATTCCAGCTAATTCCTGATCTCTGATGCTTAGCTCTTTGATGCTCCTTTGATCTGATCAGGAATTAGCAGGACTTACGAGGTGAAATTGAGCTGAGAATTCTCTCTCTGCCACAAATTAGACAAAAAAGCTCGTTATTTAAAGAAACCATTCTACAAGTCATTGTTTTTGTTGATGGGAAACCTTGCAGCTTTTAAAAAATAGAAGACATGAACGAACAAAGGGGGATAGAACAAAGTAACTAGTTCTTGGGAATCACCCATTGTACTTGTGAAGAAGAAGAACAGATCCATAAAGTTCTACATGGACTACCAGAAGGAGAACGAAGTCACAACGACGAATTTCCATCCACTTCCAAGGATTGGCTCTACTTTGGGTGCTTTATCTGTATCAAAATTGGTTTTCAAAATTGGATATTAAGAGTGGATATTGGAAAGTGCAATTCGATAAACCCAGTAGAGGGAAGACAGCCTTTACTGCGTGAAATGGATTGTAACAGTCTACTGTTACCATTTGGATTATGTAATGCACCTGCTACATTTCAGCGACTAACAGAGTGTGCTCTCTCTGAACTACCCTGGAATGTCGTACTCATCTTTTGGATGATATAAGAACACATGGAAAAACCTTCTCTAATGCTTATCAGGGCTAAGGAAAATTCAGGATTGGTTGAAGAAAAAGAACCTTAAATTGAATCCCAAGAAGTGTGAATTGTTCCATTAACAGGGATGTTTTATAGTACATATTCAATAAATTAAAAAATAATAATAACCAATACTCCTGTATTAGCATACCCATTTCTTATGATTCATTCATTTGTAGATACAGATGCCAATGCTATTACAGCGAGAGCAATATCTTCACAAGTACAATACAGAAGGGAATATGTAATTGCTTACTATTACAAGACAATCAATGCTGCAGAGATTATATGTTTTACAACCCAAAAAAGCGTTACTAAGTGTTGTTCAAGCCATAAGTCATTTCCGTTATTATCTATAAGGTTTACAGTTCAGAACGATCACACAGTATTAAAATGGGTGATAAATATTCAAAATCCAAAAG
This sequence comes from Limulus polyphemus, assembly GCF_000517525.1. NCBI lineage: Eukaryota > Metazoa > Arthropoda > Merostomata > Xiphosura > Limulidae > Limulus > Limulus polyphemus. The sequence goes on along the minus strand of NW_013668662.1, from coordinate 117,729 downwards.
GGGCAGATACCAAGATTGCTCCAGAAACATCAGGAGTATCACTTTAACATCATGCTCACCTTGGACACGACTATGGAATTGCCACTGTATTATCTCAAAGACCATATGTTAATGAATAATAAAAATAGATAGTAAAGATAATCAACCTAAAATAAAAATTAGTACTATCCTAGATGTGACATCTACAAGTGATGATGAACAACTAATGTGGTCCAACATTCAATTAAATTATGCGATTTTAAAACCAATTATTCAATGGATTAAGAATAGTAAAAAACATCCATGGCAAAAAGTCAGTCCAAAGACAAAGATGTATAGATGTAATGGGTGCAGTAGGACTTATTATGTATACAAAAGAGCTTTTTTATGTCGGAAATTGAACAATCTCAATGAACAAAAACAACGAGTACAACTGGTACTTCCATAGTCTCTACATTCAGAAGCACCCTGTTATCTCCACAACCTTCCATCATCTGGATACTTAGGTGTTAAAAACACACTGGAGAGAGAGCAAGGGGGTGTCAGGCGTCTGTAGAGAATTGCTGAAAAAAAGTGAACTAAGCTGTGAGTAAAAAGGTCAATTAGAACACAGTATGTGCAGGCTACAGCAGTATTGTGTTGGTGCTCAATTTGACAGAGTTGCTGTCAATATACTTGGTATTCTGCCACAGAGTAACAGTAGAAATAAATGCATCATGGTGTGTTGGATTATTTCACTCAATTTTCAGGAGCATATACTGTTCCTAAACAGAAAGCAGAAGGTCTAGCAAGGAAACTCGTCAATTAATTCATTTCAAGATTTTAGGTGCCTAGGAACGTCACTCAGATCAGGAATAAAACTCTGAATCAACGCTATTTACAGAAATGTGTCAGATCCTTGGAATCAAAAGACCAGGACAACAGCCCTTCATTCATCTTCTGACAGCATGGAGGAGAAGTACAACCACATACTTTTAAATCAATTTGCGATTTATTTGAGTGAACATCAGAAAATGTGAGATCAAGATCTTGCACTGTTATTTATGAGTTATGAAATGAGAGTACGCAAAACACATTCCAGGAGTCTGTGTATAACAGATAGGAAACCCCCATGGAGATCCACACCAGTCTGATAATGGTCTAAAAAGAACATAATAATGACAATTCCCTCATGGATGGGTATAGAGAATATACACGAAAAATGAAAAAGATGATATTATCTGTGGAAGAGTTCAGTTTGTTAAGAAAATCAAGGTAATAGTTAGAGGGGATTAAACAAGTTCCAAAAGAGAATGGAGAATCTTTACTAGCAACCAAGAATTTTTGTCTGTGGTAAATCAAAGATTTAAGAAAAAGGAGTAAGTAGTATGTTAGGTTTGTGATCCTTTGGTAAGCCATAAAACGTAGATGTTATATTATAATGATATTTAAGACAAGAATGTAATTTTAGATTCGAAGAAAATTTACCAACATCATTAAGATTAGTATCAGTCCTTTCAGTTTTGTTTACAGAATTATAATCCAAATATTCATATCTACTACAGTCATTAAGATGGACTACAATTTTTGTTTACAGAATTAGAATGTAAATATGCATATGTACTACAGTCATTAAGATGGACCACAGTTTTGTTTACAGAATTAGATTCCAAATATTCATACTTACTACAGTCATTAAGATGGACCACAATTTTGTTTACAGAATTAGAATCCAAACATTCATATCTACTACAGTCATTAAGATGGACCACAGTTTTGCTCAAATAGTTATCCTTATCCATAATTACAAATCCACTACTCTTGTCAGAAACTTTGATTACAAGATCATTTCTCTTTAAATTCTTTCAGAACACTGGTCTCTCTTTGAGTTAGATTAGCTTAAAAAACCCAGTAACAATACTCTTAATTGTTTGTATTATAAATGTTATGTAATACTGAACATCTTCAGAACTTGCCAGTGGAATAAGACGTGGACCATCAAAGAGTGGGGTACAAGTAGTAACACGGTCCATCGATGTATGGTTGTAGGATAGTCTGTCAGTATTGCTTGATTCAATTCAGTTCCATTACTTATGTAGACTTGAAGATTATTCTTTTTGTAAGCATCTCCATGTCCATAGGAAGATAGGGTGTCAGGTGTTTGAGATTTCTTAAAGTATTCATTCCATCTAAGATCGTAAAAAGTCTTTTGAAGAGTTGACGACATATCAAATTCAGAGTGCGAGTTTGTCCTTGCAGAAGTTGAAACTTGGCATCTTTGAAAAAAAAACAGTATAGCGCACCTTTACATAATGGTTGTGTCATCAGAAAAAAACTTGCTCTCTCTCTCTTGTTAACTCATTAACAGTAGAATTGTTTATACTGGATAACGGCAATGACTAGTTAGGTTTAAAAACAGAAAGCTCCTGATTATGTTATCTCTTGCAAATAATTCCTTAATTCTTACAAAGTTTCTTTGTAATGCTCATTGTTCAGTCTATGAAATAATCTGCCGTAGATCCTTTTAATGACAATGAGATTTAAATTCAAAATTTTTATATGATACTCTTCTTTTTTTTTCAACAGGCTATCAATCACGTCATAAACACCATTTACAATTTGCTATCAGTCTATTCATTAAGCCATACAATAGCACGTTTTATTTATTTACGAATTTCTTTTTCTTACCAAATCGTAAATTCTGGTGAAGAAAAGATAACGTAGAGGTCTAATCTGTTCTCTCATCCGCTACTTTCGCTGTAGCAGACTAGTTTTGTCGAATTCACGACTCATCAGCGCTATTTGGAAGAGCGAAACAATTTAGGTCTCATATCAATAGTTTTCAGCCACGTGACCAAATTGCTATCGTCGGCCATGTTTAAAGTCAACTAATGAAAATAAAAAGTATTTTGATCTGAGATACTGACAGTGATACTAAATTAGAACTTTTATTGAAAATGTCTACTGTCAAATACCATGTTGAGTATATGGATAGTTTAGATAGAGTATCAAAGAAGCGATATATATGTCTAGATTGCCCTTGACAGGAGGAAAAGATCCTTATAGAGTAGCAACAAACGAGTGGAGTGTCGACTGGAATGGACTGCTAGATATTAGCTATTCTGACATTGTAAACTATCTTGTAAACACTTCAAGTTCGTATACAGTTTATGATTTGAAGACATACAAACCATGTAATGTTTACCACCAGTTTGTATGTGGTTGGGTGAAAGATGTCAAGCATTTGAATGTGAACGAATGGACACTCGCAACATGCTATGTAAATATGATAAATTGATATTATAACTAGTAATATTACTACTAACCAATACAAGTTATAACTGCTACTGATTAACATTATGTTCTAGTACTATTACTACTAACTGATAAAACATAATGTTAATCAGTAGCAGTTGTAACATGTATCGGTTAGTAGTAATCAATTTTTTTTCCTGAAAGTGTAATTCATAACATTTGCAAAAAAAATAATGCCAGTAGGATGTTATCATTCCTGTTCTTTGGTTTTTCTATTGAATTTGGAAATAGAATCACAGGCCGTTTCTCGGTTATTTAAATATGGTTATGAATGGTTCAGATGCTGTACTTCAATATATATGTACACTCTGGTGGCACTATAGTATCATAGTCAGTAATCGTGACTATTTCTGATTAGATTTATAAAGTGGTTGGTTTGTGACTCCCCCGATTACAGCATTAAGTTGGAATCGCGATGTTCATATTATATATATTACACATGTATCTAATAGTAATAATGTCTCTCTTTTTTCTTTCTTTTTTGCATTTCACTGTCTTTCAGAAAAAGGTTTTTCAGTCTTTTGTGGAATTTTCAAACATATTTGTGCATCTAGTTATTAATATCAGTAGAATGGAATATGACATCTTAATGTAATTATGTTTTCCAGGTGAAACACTCACATAGAATGAATGGGGCACCCTTACAACCGTGGCTAATAGCTGGGAAGAATAGAAGAGCGTATTACGGATCGGGGGGATCCTTGCATTCGTGTGGGTTCTTTAATGTTTGCAGTTCAGGTAACAGTCAAGATTCGCAAGTCACGAACAGTCACCCAAAGAAGGCATAGGCTCTTACCAGCCGGTATCAAGACAGTTGAGTGCAAAATGGTTAAAAACATCAATCTTAGAAACCATGAAAAACCATATAGGCCAAAGGTTAGTAGTCAGTACCACAAAAACAACAGAGAGATTAGTTCGAGAAACTCCTAATTTTCCTGGCCCTACATAAGAAGAGCTCCAAACATTATTTTATAATCTGCAAGAAACCGGTTCCAAACCTGATATTATTTCATTAGTTCCCGAATTTGCTGCAGAATACATCCCTTTATTTATCACAACAAATTATCCAGTAATGCTTTCAGAATTGAGAGATGAAAGATGTTTTGGAATGCCTAAAGAAGAACTCTTGAATCATTCTGAAAACTTAGTAAATACCATAAAAGTCACCAAAACACGAGCATACAATGTTTAAAAAAATAACCAAAGCACAGCCAGCAAGTAAGGACTGATTTCATTTCAGGATTGAACGTAGTAGCAGCTTCCCGCATTAAAGCAGTGTGTTGGACATCACCTAATAAATCTTCAGATAGTTTCATCAAGGCTATCTGTTATCCCAAGATAAATAGATTTTCCACTAAGACTAAGATTAGGTGGGGGGGGTGATCACGTCAAGATTGTTCTTGAAAAGCATGGACACGATACGAAAGTAGTTCACGAAAATTTCCAACTAGCCAACAGTGGACTGACATGCCTTTCCTAGGTGCATCACCAGATGGAATTGTGCACTATGACTATTATGGGAAAGGATGCCAAAGACATGAGAAACTACATGGTAAGGTGGATAACAGGTTATGCTTTAGAAAGTTGGAATCCAATTGCAGTTAAAACAGTTATATGGATATTAATATCAAATCCAATGTCATATTTTTGTGTGTGAGAAGGAATATTATTACTTTGTAGTTTGGACTTAGGTGTGTTACCACTTACGAACCTGATCAAAAGTTTGGTCTGGAAATTTTGATAAAACAAAGTTATTTTTTCTGAGGGCAGTGCTTCCTGAAGTTGTTTGGAAATATTTTTCTCTATATATCAATGGATCAGGAGGATAGTTCAAGAAAAAGCACTGGCATCAAGTAAAAGTGTGGGCGAGTATAGTCACGATAATTGTGATGTTCATAAAATCATTTTTAAAGAATATTTATTAATTTTCACATCAAATTGCTTGATGACGGAATTAATGTTCTATTGCCTGTTAATTTTGATGTTAAACTAAATATACCCTAAATAATTGTGTGTTTATCTAACAGTCTGTAATTGATATACACCAGTTGAAAATTAAAGATAAATAAAAACACATGGTATACTACAATAAGACTTCTTTTTTCTCAGAATACTTTTAAGAAGACTCTATCTATAAACAATATAAACTAGACACCTTGAAAATAACTGTAAAGCAAACAATATTTTAGTTGGTAGTTAAACTGCAATGGACTGGCATCCCTTCCGGGAGAAATGTTTTCTATTTTCATCTGATTGAACCAAACAACCCAGAATTAAGTGCCGGATCGTAGGTGTTATCTAGGCATGGAAGGGATTTAAAGTTAATCTTAAATAATATTTCGTAAACAATGGAATTATTCTAGTAACCTTCCTAAGAACCTATTCCAATACGTCAACATTCTTTGTTAGATAATGAGACCAAAACTATATACAATATTTCAAGTGAAGCCTAACTTCTACTAGCATCAGAGCATGCCTCGATGGCTTTAATGACTTATCCACACTCATACCAATATCCTTTTCTTCTGTCATACTATTAAGTAGATTCCCAAGTTATGATAACTCATGTACATTACCTTGCACTTACCATAATTAAAGGTCACTTTTCAAGTATCTCTCTAACTTACTAACTGATCCAAATCGTTGTGTAACTTCAACATCTTCAACAGCTAGAAATGTTTTGTTTGTTTGTTGAATTTCGTGAAGAGCTACATAAAGTTTATCTGTGCTAGCCGTCCTTAATATTGTTGTGCTAGACTACAGGCCAGTTATTATCTGGGGATTATCTGTACTAGCCGTAATTAATACTGTAGTGCTAGACTACATGCCAGTTATTATCTGGGTCCAGATAGCATCCGTCTACATGCGTCAGATGTTTGTTCAAGGTCATCGCTAATTCTTACAATTAATCCACCTGCAGGCTGTTAAGTTATAGTATTGATTTTGTAGACCTAAAAAAGGGCGTTATTACATTAAATTTTTTCTCTCCCATGGTTTCTGAAAGTGGGAGTCGCCTCATATTCGAGATCGCCCTATAATCGGGCCAATACGGTACTTAAAATTGGAGATATTTCCATTTCTAAAGGAAACTAAGTATACACAATAATAATTAAAACCCAATTTGGAAGTATTTGGTATTTCTAACTGAATGACACTTTATGCGACATATGAACTAAATAAACAAATCAGAGAAGCCAAGATATGGGCATAGAACAATTAGGCAACAGCATTCACTACTTCCACACCTACTCTCAACCGAGTAGCAGAACCGACTGTCATGATTTTAAGTTTTCACTACTGGAAATGCAAAACATATTCAGTGGTATATCGCGGACTCAAACCTCGGAGTTTAAGATCAACAACACGGTATGCTAACTTTTAGGCCACACCTCTCCACAGTTTTAAGATGAATAAAAAATATTAGAGCAAAATCCCAGCTAATGAAGTCATACATATTTGAAAGTATACTACGTATAGTATTAGCAATTAACGGAGTTATTGTTAAGGGAACAGAAGAAGCCCGAGAAAAGGGTCCTTCAGTTAAAGCAGTATGGAAAATATTTTGAGACTCTGTGGTAATTTCACATAAACTGATTTTTCGAAAGACTAAATTAAATAGGTCCACCATATAACGGGAGGTTCGGCAAGTTAAATTATATAGTACTGAATTCTGCTAAAACTAACTACGTCAGTGCTAAGGAACATGTCGACTGATCACAAAGTATGATGCACATTGGCAATAGTTTTTACTGATATCATAAACACAACGTGTTTGCTTGCGCTTGACGCTGGACTATCGCCTTTACTGGAGTTGAATTGGTCAGTTTGGCTCTTCTTCCTCCAGACTTATATCCAAACTGACCGATTCATTGAAGATGATGTTCCAGACTGTTTAAATCTCACGTTATATAATTGAACGAGAACTACTAGCGCCACCTACGTGACTGTTGATTCTTTTCAAGCATATAGGAGGCTGGATACATTCTTGCACAATATGCATCAATACACTCATGTGGCCAAGGGCAGAACAGGTGTGATTGAAATAGAATGACAAAGGGACGAAGGCAGCGAGAACGAAATCAGCTCAACAACTTTCTTGAAAATGTTTTATGCGAAAACTGCATATACCTAGAATAGAAGAAACATTTTGAAAAAGTCTACATCAAAATGAGCGTTGGGGAATGGGGCACGTTGAAACATTCTCGATATTGTTTAATTATTCCAGTAGGCTTTAATTAACAAACTAGGAAAGTTTTGTTCTTAGATATTTCAAAGAAATAATACACTTATTGAAAATAGTGGCATAGGAAGCGGAGAGGGAAGGTGGAGGCTGAGCCTCACTTTTCAATCTGTTCGACTAAAAATTAGGAAAAACAGTAGCGTGCATAAAATTTAATCTAGAACCTAAGAGCTTCCAGAGAGAGCCCTGGACCCGTACAGCCTCTAGCGTACGTTTTCCTGTTTCACTTGGTCAAATAAGCTTTGAAATACATTGAAATACAACATACAACAATATGTAATAATATACACTCATACATATTGCATCATATTTGTAAAAATGTTTTATTAATCAACGTTGATTTTGAGTTTCAAATATTTACTTTAAACAATTTCGTATTTTAATGGATCTATATCAATAACCTCAAAATAGTCCCCCAGTGGGACAGCTTTAAATTTACAGACTTACAACGCTAAACTCCGACGTTCGATTCCCCGCAGTGGACACCCTAAATAATCCAGTGTAGTTTTGCTCTAAAGAAGAAGAAAAAACGAGCCTCGAAATAATTGGATGACCTTTCTCATTATGTTTTTATATTTTAAACGTTTACACAAACTTCCAACTTATTAATCTAATACATAAAAATGCATAAGTACTGACTACAATGCATGACTGAGTTCTGAGAGAAAGTGCGATTTTTTAAATTATTTTATAATTGGTATTTCATTTAAAAGTATTTATATGTTATTATTTAATAGCGGAAGTCTTAAAAAATCTTTGTTATAACAATAACGTTTAGTTGGTAGAAGGGCCAGAAAGTAAAAAAGTTTAAAGGGGTGAAGACGATCCCCACTCAGAAGTCTAATTATTCTCGCTTAATTTTTGTAATGTGTGCTTAATTTTTGTTAACATAGAACCAGTACAATAATAATTTGAACAAACGATGAACAAACATGCCAATCTTTTTCAGCTTCGATACTTTTACAAGCGATTCAGATTCTAGTCATGAATTTCCAAGGCGTTTACAAAATTGGAGGAAACGTTTTATTTGTAAATGTTCAGTTATGGTGTTATTTATTTATTTACTTTAATTGTTTTATTGAAACGTTACCTGGCAATTAGATATAGATCTGGTTAAAATAAAATTAATTTTGTTACCTTATTATATAAAGGCTTACGAAATGATGAGGTGTTATAATTCCTCATACAGCCTAGTTTAAAGCATCGTATAGTTTTATACGCATCTAAAGATTAGGAGAGTAGAGGTTTTTCAATGCTTCTGCCCCAAACTTTAAGACACAATAAATAACATGAGCATGGTTAAGATTTGTAACAACAGATGACACCACCATTTACTTGCTTGTTATTAAGCGCACAGCTACGCAATGGGATATCTATACTATGGCCACCATGATTATCGAAATCAAATTGTTAGCGTTATAAACCCTCAGACCTTCCGCTGAGTCACTGAGGTGGGTCACCGAATAAAGCATTATTTTCACACTAAACAGATGTAAACTTACTTGTGAAAATATAACAATTAAAACGTAAGCGAAACATATATGCCCATACTGATTATTTAGAGGTAAGAATTTTCTAGAAACTCTTTGATAAACATAGTAGTAAATTATCATTCAAACTTGTATACATTTCTACAGGCCGAATAATTCTACTATGAGCTTGGGCATGGCCTATTCATTAGCGTGACGGTTTGTGAATGTGTGAATTACCCTTGCCGCAAAAACGTGCTCCGCACGTTGAAGCCGTGGGTGCATCGAAACAGTGATGGACAAATCACGGTATCAAATTAGAATAGCCAAAGAACTGGCGGTGTGTGTTGTATTTTCCTTTGGGCTATCTATTCAAAATTAGGGACGGCTATCAAATTTTCGAAAACAAACAAAGTCTATTCTTGGCAACTTAAATGTGTTTCTCTACCGAATATAAAACATTTTAGCGAGAAGAACTGAGCTAGAAAACACTGTGAGCTTTAACCTTTGGATCGTCAAATATCACACTCACAGTTACCTTAGATTAAGAACATCCCGCCTGGTGTTATATATAACATATTCTGAATTAAAATCTTAGAACTATTCATACATTTAAGATAGTTGGAAGCTTTTTGTTTTCCCAACAGATTGGTAGAAGAAAGTAGAAAAGTGATATTACAATATCTTTTGCTTTACAAATAACTTACGAACACAGGTATACTTTTATTATATTCAAACTTGACTCTTCTCTGGCATTGCTGGTATTTTTCATTCAAATAAAAAGTGTTAACATATATTTATTCGAATTATATTGGTGTTAATATATATAAATATATATATATCTTATTTTTCATTCGACCTTAATCTCATCTAGTTTTGTGGTGTTTTTGTATTAGTCAAGAAATTAGCCATGCACAATACAGTTGAGTATTTACAAATGTTCCTGGACTGACTTGCACCGCATCACCTTTGTATAACACTAAAGATTTCTGTATATATGTTGTATAGATATCTGCAAGACAACATACTGCTAGGCCACTCGAAAATTCTTGAAGATGTTCTATAGGTATCTTTGAGGCAACATTATGTTACACAACTTGAAGATTCATGAATATGTTGTATAGATGTCTGAGACATCATTCTGCTAGGCCACTTTAATTGGTAACGATAGTTATAGCGCTCTAGGATATTACATTATAATAATAAGTTCAATTAGTAATATTTTAGAAACAATATATGAATTTCTTATATGAGGTCTTACATATACGTCCAAAGTAATAAGTTTGATACAAAGACGCATATTATAATAATACGGTGATATCAAACAAAAGATTGTCTGAATGATACTAGAAACGTTTTGATGAAGAAGTTATAATTCGTCTAAAGTCACCATTGGCGAAAAAACACAAACAAACACTGTTACGGTCGTGCTATGCTTACACTTCGCTTTTCCTTCTTATGTCCATCAACTTTGTTTAGGCTGTACTTATTTCTATTAACATAACAAAGTGCTGTTTGTTACTGGTAATCAATAACACATATATTTAGAAAAAGGTTTCGTTTCTTACTAACAACATGTTACTTTTTTCATTCGCCTCTCTCTCAGCTTTTTCGTTCTCTCTCTCATTTCTTCCTGTCTTTTTTCCTTCTTTTTCGTTGAACTCCTGTTTTCTTATATTCCTTTCTCAAACCCTCGCTGAAGTGATTCTTTTTTTTTCTGACCTTGCACCCGTTTCGCGGATATCGGATTATAAGCTTCATAACTATAAGGGGTCCAGCAGTCTCCAATCAGTTTGAACTTAGAAAGGCGGCCACTCACTCCAATCATTTACTAATGACTTAAAATACTGTAACCTCTTAATTCTTTAGAGACTGGGGAAAAGCTGGCCGGTTTCTCACCTCTCTCAACTTCAACTAACTTCATAATGAACACTTAAATATCCTAAGTTCCGCAAGGCGTAAAGTAAAATTCTTTACACTTACTCGTTGTATTTATATACGTAGGCCAGTGAAAATATAATTTAAAACATGGACAATTGGTTTGATATATTTGAATTATTTAATTCATGAACTGGACTTTAGTAGTTTGGTCACTTAGGAAAAACAAAACACAACAAAATTTTCTATCAACCACGAATAGAATTACGACTTGAGGAACATGTCACATAGGACGTTTCGAAGAAGCAATCCTTCAATGTTGCCCATGATAGCGGATTGTTTAGAAATTATTAAACAACTACCTAAAATGCCACACCACATGCCAACCATACTGATACCCTCATCCAAAAATTGATGGTTCTGGTTAGGAAGGAGAGAATGTCATCGAAAACGCCATTGTGATGAAGATTGACATATCTCCTGGTGCCATTAACACGATGATAATTTCAAGTTGACAAGCGCTCGTAAAAGATAATTTCACAAGCTTCTAGCTACAACTGAAAATTAAAAGTTATTTCGTAAAATAGGATGGTTTAATAATATTGAACCAAACCAAAGCAATAACACATACATGTTAAAGGAAATCTCATAGAATTTTTTTTTGTTCGTAATTGAACTATAATATAATGTTATATTTATCTACAATTCTATGTTCAGATATGCTATACAGACACAAAAAAAATGATGGTCATAGAGCAACAATACGGGCGTTGTCATACTAGGTTATTGGCCTTGAGTAATATCTAACAGATATTTCTACATGCGATACCTACTCCCAGTGGACGAAACAAAGGGTAGCAGACGTATTAATCTGAAAGTGGTATTGATAAAGTGTTTGATTTCAACTCTGACAATACATTAGAAGAATAACCTTTAAAACGCAAATATAAAGAAGAAAATATATTATCAATAGGATAACACGGAAACGCTGCTGAATGAAAATATATGTTGTTCCGATCCCAAATAGTGCACATTTCATTGTGAAACACTTTAGAAAAAACAACAACAAAGGTTTAAAATATTGCAGAGAGATCCAATAAATATTCATCCTTTATGGCAAATTCTCAAAAATCTCGTAGATGTTCACAAAACTATCAAACTAGTTCACTCGTTGAGAGCCCCAAATCTACTAGATATACTGTAATTGGGGAAAGGAAACGTGACTCTTTCATCGAGATTTCTTGAGAAAAGCATTTAATCCGTTTAAATACGCAGCCATTCAGCGTGTATCATTACTGAAAGGGAAAGTGCACGTACACGTCAAGAGATGTATCATACACTGGTAAACACAGTCATCATTTTCACTAGATGTCTGGAGGCAAACAATAGCGATGAAGACACAAGTGCGCAATGTGTTCGCGCACTCAACCAGACAAAACAAAATAAGTACTACATAAAGATTCCTGATGTGACGGCATTCAAACGGAACGAGAGAAACTGTGCCGAAGTAAGTTACTCAGATCAAACTGATATAGTGTGTAAGAGAAAGAACGAACACCGATTAACACCGAACAAGAGGCATTCGATGATTCACTGAGGTAATTACCCCTCAGTAACACAACGGTATGTCTGGGGACGTACAACGCTAGAAACCGGGTTTCGATACCAGTGGTGGGCAGAACACAGATAGTCCATTGTGTAGCTTTGTGCTTAACTTCAAACAAACTAAGGTAATTAAGTATTTTTAAGCATGAAATACAATAATAATGCGACATGCACCAAGAGAGTCCTGAATTTTAATATTTTTTAAGTATGAGAACATTCAACAAGTCACATATATCAACTGAAAATAGTAATATATAATTTTTGTATGGATCACATTCACTCAAGCATGGTTAGAAGATCGTTCAAGCAAAGAAACCTGGCGATGATAAGCTCGTTTGTTTGTTTGTTATGAATTTCGCGCAAAGCCACACGAGGGCTATCTGCGCTAGCCGTCCCTAATTTTGCAGTGTAAGACTAGAGGGAAGGAAGCTAGTCATCACCACCCACCGCCAACTCTTGGGCTACTCTTTTACCAACGAATAATGGGATTGACCGTCACATTATAACGCCCCCACGGCTGAAAGAGCGAGCATGTTTGGTGTGACGGGGATTCGAACCCGTGACCCGCAGATTGCGAGTCGAGCGCCCTAACCACCTAGCAATGCCGGACCAATAAGCTCGTAATAATCATATATTTTGTTGCAACTTGGGTACTCGTGTAAGGATCTGGCTGTGTAAACATCCGGTCTTTCTAACAACTACAGCGAATCCCGGAAAAAGAATTTGGTGCATCAACTCTACAAAGTTCAGCTTAAAACTATAACAAGAAGTATAAATCTATATATGTGTAAAAAGTAAAACTAGTTTTACGATTTTTTCAAATGCTTAAAACATAAACTGCACTTGTTAGCAGTCTAACCCACCTCTTCTGCGCAATGAATATGAAAAAAAAAAATGACGCATCTCATTATAAATCCATTTTCAATGATCCGGAAGATTATCAGTCGAGTTAGTTGAGGTATGACGTATAGAAATAAATACTAATCATTATCAGTGGAATCATATCCTTTAGTTATTTTATTATTATTATTTTATAGTTGTGAACATATTGTTGCGTCATCGAGGTCACGTGACTAGTGTGACGCCACCTATTTTCTAGAAGTATCTTGTTCCTTCGTGAATGCCCTAGCATTTACTAGAGATATGTTTTTCTGGTATATAAATAAGACGCTCACAACGTGACGGAATAATGTGTATGTAGATAGTGAGTAATTGAACTGCAGTCAGAAGTATTGTTGACGTTCGTTGATATAGCGTTTGTTTTAGCGCGATTGTTGAAAATAAGTGTATCGTAAAGTTATATTCGGAAAGAATCAACCAGTTTTATTAAGTAAGGACTTGTGTCGCTAAAGTTTCGTCGGAACGAAGTTACGGAAAATCAATTAACAAACGGAGACGTAACAATATCAATAAAATATTTTACCCCTCTTTAATTACTCAATTACTTATTTAAAGTTACAGGCATGTAAAAATAGTGATTTAAATATATTTCTATATTCCACACACCAGCGCCCAAGAAGTCTTTGTTCAATATCGGAACTAGTCTAATGAGTTACACGTGTGTGTAACTGACTTTAAATATTATTTTTACACGCTCCTGATTTGAAATTCTTAATAGACAAATTAAAATTAAGTTAAAAACCACCTGAAGGGCAGGGCGATTTTTATCATTATTATTAGGCCTATTGGTTTATTGTTTCGCTGGGTTTTAGCGTTTAAAATCGTATAAGTTACTAAGTTTTGCATGGTAGTGCATGAAGTAAATAGCTATGTTTTATGTATATTGTAAGCTATATTCTATTGTTTCTTTAATGTTAGTTTTATTCGCAGTATTAATCAAAATGTATAACATATATAATGCATTTTAATTTATTATATTTTATTATAAATTATTTATCATTATGATCATTTTGAATTTTTAGATTGGTATGTAGCATACTATCCAAGGGTTATGGGATCACTATTCTTATCCCATTGTGCCACTTAAAATCTGAGTTTGAAAGCACCTACAAGGGCTTAACTTGACTTTTTATATGGATTTAGGACTAACTTATAGATCTGGCCGAACCTCGTCAGATATTATTGGGATTACAGCCGAAAACACAGCTAACAGCAAGGATACTTAACAGATGAATCAATGCGTTCTAATCGTTATAAGTTTCTGTTTTATAACTTTACCTACGCCTAATTGGAACAGTATATTAAATTTACTATATGAATTACTAAGATCGTTTATATTTCCGATCTTTAAAAGTATTTAGGCTTCGGTTGTATGCAAAGTATTGTACAATTATTTCTGCGTGTGAAGTTATAAGTATATTTATGTATGAGTTAATGTCATTAAAATATATTTACTTTCTATACAAAACAAAAGACCTTAAAAAAGGATAAAATTTGTGTGTAATAAAAAGTCTAGAAGGAGTTCAGTGTCTGATATAGGAAAACGGGTTTTACAGAGATATATATAAGCGTTGCAAGTGACTTCAACCGGAATGGTCTAAGATGTATTTTTGCGATAAAGCATACATTGCACAGTCATTCGCTCCCTCAGAGTATTTATCACAGTAAGCATACTGAGTTATGAAGCATATTTTAATACGCTTTGCGAAAACTGTGTTACGAGATTTCGCGGGTGGTTTGGTGATTAATGTCAGCGTCAACTCTTTCTAAAAACAGCGTTGTGACAATTTTCTGATGACTTGAAACTCTTTAGATATTTATAGAATATTTAAGTGAGAACAAAATAACGTAAGATATATAAATATTAAACCAGTTTGTAAGTAAATTAATACTTTTTTGCGCCTGAAAAGCATATAAAGCCGGTGCTTAACTCCGGTTTCCTGTGTCACAATCGAATGAGAATCGTGACACAATCCTTCTGGATGGGATGCCAGCCAATCGCAGGTTAATACACAACTACTCACGCGTTCCTGTTAGACAGCTAGGTAGCTGATGCTATTGGAGCAGAGTGTCTTAAACAACTCATGACAAACCAAAAAACATGTTTTATAAATTTAAAAAAAAATTAGTTAAATGGAATTAATTGAAATATACATGCGGATTGTTACATATAACAAATAAAGATATCCTATATTGATTATTTCAGTGTTTGATTTGTTCAAATTACATTCAGAACTTTAAAAATGGTAGTTCGAAATAAGGAACGGCTGTGCTTGACCCTAGTGGGTCTCTGACCTGGTCATTTATCCAACATGCACATAAAGCGCTTATCAGGTTGAATATTCTACTTGCATTCATTTTATATAATTATTTTTGCAAAGTTTGTTCATTAAGTCTTCTTGTAATAAGTTTGTTTAATAGCCTCCGATTTCTAGTTATATCGTTTTGTTTTCTGTTGTTGTTATATATATATCGTTCGGATAAGTTGCGTAAAATCAGACTCGGGATTTTTGAGTAAATAAAATATTGAAACTGTTGGGGGTGGATTTTTCAAAGTACAATTCGTGACATTTTATGAAAACTTTGCTGTCACACATGTCAATAACTATTTAAACGATAACTGTCAAGACGATATTTATGCAAACTCGTTAGACAAACGTTCTAATCGCGTACCAAATAAAAACTTTTATTTAATCTAACAATTGAAAAAAATTCTTAGAGCATACGCGCCTTTACGTCTACAAATTTTAATGCACTAATCTTTAAAATCAATTAAAAGCAAGACCGAGGAGCCTGCAATGATTGTTATATTTGACTAGTTTGGTAACATTAAGTTCACATTTATAGGTCAGTTATGTAGAACCACGGTATTATTTTGTATAGTCTGTTTGTTTGAAGTTAAGCACAAAGCAACACAATAGGCTATCTGTGCTCTGCCCACCACGAGTATCGAAACCCGAATTCTAGCGTTGTAAGTCCGCAGACATGCCGCTGTGCCACTAGGGGGGAATTTTGTATAAAAAACCTTACACGGCTTCAGGCCGGCCCTTGGGATGAGCGACGTGTGTGCCCCAGCAGAAGGTGCCAAAATTAATATTGCAGTTAGCAGTTCTTATCAATTTTACAGGGGCAGGGGCGCCAAATACAAAGTTCGCACAGGCCACAATTATGGCTGTTTTATTTATCTGTTACTGAACTGACTTCAAATGGATTAACATTTTACATGTATCCGCAACTCATGTATGTAATCCATTATTTAAAGTCATCAACTTTTCAGTATGACCAACCCAATAAAAGTAATTTTACCCTCATATGATGGCTCTTGGTATACTATGACAGTACATAAAATACATATTATTGGGCTAAAGTGAACAGGAAACCTATATTATTAAACTGAAAGAAATATGTTGACCGATTGAGAGAACAAACAAATAAAGAACCTTATTACTTTCCATCATTGATAATAGCTAAGAACAAGTAAGTACTAACATACTTGACTTGAAATTATATTAACTGAAAATTAATCTCCTGGATATCAGAACACGAATCTTCTAAAACAACATAAAAACAGTTCATTACCTATGAAGAAGTTCTTCTCTTTTTTTATTTTTGTTTTTTTGTTTGGAGTTAAGCACAAAGCTACACAATGGACTATCTGTGTTTTGCCCACCACTGGTATCGAAACCCGGTTTCTAGCGTTGTAAACCCGCAGATATACTACTGTGTCACTGGGGGGGGGGGCGCATAAAGCTGTACAAGGGGTACTTGCACAAAGCCGTCCCTACTTTGAACTTGATAGACTAGAGGGAAGGCAGCTAGTCGATGGCACTCATCTCCAGCTCTTGAGCTAACTTTATTAACTGAATAGTTGGATACGACTGTCATTTTTTTTTTATCATTAAGCTCACACAGCCCCAAAGCGCAGAGTGCTTTTTTGAGGCAATGAGACGAAAGTATGGTACGTTAACCCCTAGCTTATAACCGACCCAAGTGCGTGAAAAAACATAAACTTGTTTATGATAATGAATTTGATTTGGCGCATAGGAGTAGGCAATAAGAGTTAAAAATGTTTTAGAGGAGCATAGCATGAAATAATCATTTTTCAACCCAGTAGGTTAGTATAAATTGTGTAAACCTTTCGTCAACTCTTATCAAACTAAGATTGAAAAAATGTGTACCGGATGGGGCATCGATAAGATTAAGAACTTACAACGCTAAAATCCGGGGTTCGATTCCCTGCAACAGACCTAGCAAATAGCCTAAAAACAAAACAAAACCAATCGAAGAATACGCTAGGTAATTTTATCCGCTCGTTAACCTGTTTTTTTTTAGATTCCTTTCTAAAGTTTGCCTAATTAAGCCACATATATTTTATATTGTTTTGAATAAACAAGGTTACAAAAAATGCTAAAATTTCAGAGTTGGAAAATGTTTGTTTGAACACTCTTTATAACTTTAAGTCTAAAGTGTCAAGTCTAGTTAGATCTAACACGTATTGTTACTGTTGCTTGCTTAGTACAAAGCTACACAATGCACTATTTGCCCTCTGTCTACCGCATGGATTCGAACCCCAGATGGTTGCATTGTAAATCCCTAAACTTACCTCTCACCCACACGTATTTATATATTAAATTAACTTTGTTCATCCGAGGAACGTAACAATCAGTGAAGTGAACTATTTTATTTAATAGTAAAAAAAAACATTTCGTATTAATAAGTTATGTTATTAAAGCCGGTATTTTTTTATAACCGCTACATTCCTGATGCTTGAATTTTTAGGTTAAAATGTTTATCATAATTTTGTTCGTAGAAAAATGAATTATGAACTTCTATTTTTTTTTCTATTTGGTAAACGTTGATATTTATGTGTTATCTAATAAACCTACATCGCTCTTACTGTTATCTAGTAAACGTTATTTGACAACGATGTGTATTTTCCCGATAATGCATTTGACACTATTCTTGTCAAGCTTACCGCCTGAGCCACTTGGGGGCGGAGGGTCACCCGTAACACATCTTTTTTTTTTTATATCAGGCACCTATAGGCCTAAATTCCAACCTCTATAATGATCACGTGAGTGTATTAATAGTATAATATGAAAATAAGCTACGAAGGCCAAACAATTACCACTATTATTGAAATGAATACTGTATTTTCCTTTGAATCTCCAAAAATAGCAATAATGAAACATCCCTCAACTTCAACCCAGATTTAAAAAAAAAATGTAAAAGTACGCACTCAGTTGTAAAGCTGCATAGATAAATACTCACGTATGTTTTCTACACAAAAGAACTAGATACGAACAATAACCTTGAAACATATTTGGTATCGAGTGTACTTGTACAGTTATATGAACAATAACTTCAATCAGCAAAATTGCGTGTGTTTCTTTTTATCTTTCGTAAAGTCTCACTGCACATAATGGGATTTTTATCTAAGAACTTGGTTCTGAATATTATATTGTTATGTTCTACGTCTTGAAAGGCAACATGCTCTAATGTCATTTACTGCCTATTCCTAAGTAAAGTAAATGGATAAGTAAACATAATAATAATAATAATAAACTATTAAACCCGATGAAGGATTGTTGCCCGAAACGTTGTTTTAGTGTTTACCAATAACGTTATTTTAACTCACTAAGTTTTTCACCATTACTATACTTTCTTTTAATATAAATAAATATTTCAATGATCGAAAATAAAGCATATTATTCATAGAACTCGTAATATATATATAAAGTTAGTATTTCCTTTCATTTAATGGTACGTATGTTAAATGATATAAATGATGCCAAAACCAATCGTATCAGATGACATTTGACAAATATTAAAATAGACAAAATATACAAATAAAGAAATAAGAGCTGTATCTCTCCAAAATGGCAGAAACAATGAAGTGTTTTTTGTTATCACAAGTTTTGAAATTTGAGCCTGAAATGATGCATTCGAATTACTTCTTTGTATATATAACCTGTATAAAGTTAACCATACCGGCGATATGAAATATTGTAACAACTTGTATTTTGATCCCTGGCATTTTGTCTCATTTTATCTGCTCGTGAGTGACATTGTCGTAACCAGGCACATACTGGAACATGGAGTTAATGCTTGTCACAAACTAGCATCTCCATGACACAGTGGACAAAGTTTCCTGTGAGTATCAGTACTATACTCTTCAGATAGCCATTAGAAATCAGATGATGTCATTTTCCTTACACCTACTGTATCAAAGGACAACTTGGATGTTCATATCTTTCAACGTGTCATGTATTCGCAACACGACATTTTTGCTACTGTCTAGGACAACTGAAGCGTTCAAGATTACCTTTAATCGTTCAAACCACATTTCTGTTTATAGAGCATTATAAGCCTTTAACGATACGTATCATTTCATAAACTTTACAAGCTTCAAAAGTTTTACTTGATTAATAGAGAAAATGTGTATCTTTAAAAGACGTACACGAAATATTATACCTTAACATTATCTTTACATATCTTTACATTAAGTACGGCAGTTAAAAATACAAAAGAAACTAAACAATATTGGCTTAATTTGGAACATATTTTACACGAATACCTGAAACGTTAACTTAATTTTAGCTCTAATTATTCGATGTGTATACCAATATGCTTTCGTTTAAAAACTAAATAAATCCCAGATAACTATGCGTGTAAGAAATATTAACAAGAAAGATATAATCAACACCTTTGTTCCCTTTAGTGTTCTCATTTGATAAACTACTGGATTTTCAGGTCAATGTTTCATGTTTGTACATATAAATCATGATATCTCAAGATATGATATGTTAGTTCACATGGATAATGAGAGTCCTTGAACGTTCATGATTTCAGTTTTATAGACCAGGAAAAAGTGGCAACGAAATAAACTCGAGACAAAAAACAAGAGTTTTATATATACCTTGAATACTTCGAGAGAGAGAGAGAAAAAAAGTGAGTTTACACAGCCGTTTTTTAAGTTAGAGCAACATATTTTATGAGGAACGATGTCGATAAACGGATGCGAGTTAATAGCAGAGAATCAATCACAATTTAAAATATAAAATCACTTTTACGAGGATGCATAGAAATTTTCCATGACAATTTCAAGACCAGCAAGGGTGTTGATCCCAAATGAGTAGGCCAAGCACAGAAGTTTATATTAATTATCATATATGTTTGGTTTCTAATTCAAATCCAGTATGAGCTTTAATTATCTGTTTTGTCATCGTCTGTTTCTTCAAATGAAATAAAACTATTTGAATTTTATATTACTCTCTCCAATCTAACTTCCAAATTTCATCCCATTATACCAGTACATAGCTTACCAAATTATATCCTTTCAGCAACATACAACCCGTCACTTTCTACAAATTTTTAACGTTTCGCTAATATATCATTTATTACATTTTGAATAATCAATTTTAACGTTTCACCAATATAGAATCCATCACGTTTTGAGTAATTAGTTTTAGCTTTTCAACAATGTAGATGTAATAAATCATATATTGGCGAAACGCTAAAACTGGTTACCCAAAATTGATGGATTCTTGAATAATCAATTTTAACGTTTCACCAATATAAAATCCATCACGTTTTGAGTAATTATTTTTAGCTTCTCAACAATGTGGAATCCATCAATTTTGGGTAACCAGTTTTAGCGTTTCACCCATGTAAATCCCGTCACATTTTAAGCAACCAACCTGAGCCAGACTTTCTCTGGTTTATAAAGCAAGAGTGCTTACAAGATTAATAACAAATGAATTACACTATTTTGCTCTCTTAACCTCTGTTGAAAACTATTGATTCATATGGACTGTCTTTTATATACGGTTCCTGTTCATTACTCACTCTAGCGAGAACTTTAAACTTATAGGTTCTTTACACTCTTTAGCGCATGGTTTTTAAATATAACAATGAACAGGAATTGTACATAAAAGAACGTTTATTGACCAATAGTCTTCAACTGAGGTTATTTAAGTCAAATTGTAAAATTCAAGCGTAGGATTTTGCATGCCGTTTGTCCGAATAGTTGGAATTCCAGAATTCTGTGATTCTCTGTTTTTTAAGTCGAAACTCAGACTTTCAACCTTCATTCACTCTGTAAGTACTTAATTCAACTGCTTTTCCGGTTGTTAGATTACAGGATTTAGCAGAGAATATCATCTGATATCTTATATTTTTTAAATTAGGTCTACAATATCTTAACACTTTCACTACTGTTTGAAAAGTCGCCATATTGTTACAAAAGTTAGTTTCTAGAAGCAAAAATCCAAGTTTTCGTGTTACCGTATGTTAATCACACGATATTGTTTAATAATAAACAAGCAATTTCCTCATTCGTTCAGTTCAGTAAATGTCTCAACATGAGACTTTCAACACGTTGGTCAAATCAACATTTTTAATATTCTTAAATAAAATCATGACCTATATCTCCAAAATGTAAGTTTATTAGCTCAATATTTCTCTATTACAGCTTCGTCAGGAGTTATCGATATCCTACAAGTTCACTAATCCAGTTTATCCAGGATATTTAACTGGATTAATGAACTTGTAGGATATCGATAGCTGTTGACGAAGCTATAATAGCACAATTTTGAGCAAATAAAGTTACATCCTGGAGATATAGGTCGTGATTATATTTACGTTTATATAAATGTCTCATAATAAACTTCAGTTTGCGTTAAACAAAAATAAAAATAATAATTTTAAGTATTCTATAACTATATTGTTACGAATTTCTTTCTTATCACTGTCACATTAACTAAGGTATTTATGATTTTTCTAACGTTCAACAGAGATTTTAAATCATCTTCCAAGTGTCAGCAGAAGATTCCTAAATGTTCTTATAACTTTCTACACGGCCTGATCGGTGTCATATCCCAAATTGGTTACTTGTTAAAAAAGGTACACACTATTGTACTAAATTCTTTGTAAATCACATATAAAACATATTCTTTTCAGTTCATGGCGCAGATTTTTGACTAAGGTCGAAAACATCGTTAACAGTAAAGGTACACAACCAATAATTGAATAGAATCTAATCATGATAAGTTTTAATCCTCTAGTGTACTGATGCAAAATGTTAAATATCTTTAGTTAGTTTATTATACAGGATTTTCCTCGTTGATCTTTGTTATTGTTTGATTACTTCTAATCTTTATAGTCAGCTTATTATTTTATAAGATCTTAGTTTCTTAATAACCATGTCTTCATAACATCATAATTTAATACATCACATTTAAACGTTATTCACTGCATCGTACTTAATTTTCTGTTAAAACATCCAATCTTGTAAATCACATTTCTTACGCTTTTCAGTGAACCACGCACTATTTTCTTCCGTTTTTCCTGGGGTAAAAATATTTTGTGTAAGGGATCAGATACACACACACAATGTGATCCCCACTTTCCAAACTGCAAATGATTTTCATTACGTTCCTCAGTCTTACTACATTCAAACTTCTTGTTATGTCTTTTTTTTTTCTCAAATTTCACATCGATTCTTTTTTTTTTTGTATTTCAGGTGTCATTTCTCATGTGGCCATTATAATTTTTGAATTGTCACATGAATTTGGTATATATCTTGTGGCAACAACGATCATCCCCCCCCCTTCTTTTTTTTCTTCCAATTATTTCAATCTGGTTTCCTTGAAGTTTTCCAGGTTTCACAGATTTGTCACTTTTATCTTTTCTAAGTGTCACACAGTTGTTTCCTTACTGTTTTCTAAGTTTTCGAAATAATAAATATATTCTGCAAAATCTCTGCCAAATAAATCAGAGTCAACGTTAGTTTTGTCCGGTGTATTTTTTTTGTGTCTTCCAGCCTCGGCACACAAGTTTTGTGAATGATTCTGATCCTGATAATTTTGACTAGTAGTTGAGACTTCTGGGCTGTTAACATAAGGTTTCCTCTGACATATAGAGATGTTAATTTCTTCTTCTTCTGTCGTGAAAGATCTTCGTAGTGGCCCACAGCATGTGAGAGCCCTACACGTTTGAGACTCTGAACATTGGAGAACACAATCCATACTCTGAAGAAATCCGGCACCTTGAAAAAATTCTGGTTGAACAGTCACAAAAACAATTCCTTCGCTCTGGAAGAAGTTTTTCATCTGGTTTGCAATATTTAAATAATCACTAGGATAGTCCAGGATTATATGTACAGTAGCTATCGCGTGGGCGCCGGTCAGTCGCCATATGTGTAAATCGTGTATATTACGAATAACTGGAAACTTTGCCATGAGACGCTTGGTCAGCTCTTGAACGTCGATGTAATCAGGTACAGTTTGGAGGAGAATCATGCCACTTTCCTTCATAAAGTGATATCTGGTAGCGATTAGTACAGCAACAATGACCAAACCAGCAACGGGATCAACGTATTTATTCAACTCTTGACTATCCAGATAAAGGACACAGCAACCCACCATTATGACCAAAAAGCAACTGCACGAGTCACGTAAAAAGTCAAGCATTCGACGTAAACATCTAGAGGACTCCAAGGTTCTGTGGCTAAAAATGCTGTATGACTGGTCATTTGATGAGGCGCATCTGATTTTTTCGACTGACTGTAATTGGTCAGATTTGCTGGTATTTTCGTCTGTGCACAGTACCAAGTTGATCTGGACGTCGCCACCATTAACTCTGAAATAGCAGATTTGATGATGTGTGTATCCTCCAAGCAGGGCTATACAGATAAAGTTCAGACACAAACCACCCGCACCAAAGGTTATCAAGCCTAGTGGGTACCTAGGTTGAGTGTTTTCATGTGAAGCGTGAACCATCGCCTGGAGTGCTTCCACGCAGATAGGAAAACACAAAGCAACTAGAAGTAAGATATTTACTAGCACTCCGAAAACTTCTACACGAGCCCACCCGAAGGTGTTCTTCAGAGTTCTTTCCTTGGTCAGGTTATAGTTGACAACCAGCAACAAGAGGGAGAGGACATTGTATAACATGTGATAAGCGTCTGCCAACAGCACCAAAGATTTTGTAAAATGACTGGCTACTAGCTGTGCTCCGAACAAAAAGCTAGAAAATGTTATTATTATGTACAACTTCACCTCCTTACAAGTTCTCATTGTTTCTGGACTTGAAAGCACGAAGGTCGTCTTCGATGCTAATCACAACGATCTGCTACGCTACAAACACACAGATTACGTATAGTACAAACGCAAACACTACCCTGTATACAGAATCACACGAGCAGCTGATACTGGCACTGCGAAGAATACCAGGTATTTGTTTCGCAGGAACACTGAACTAAAAATGGGACCTTTGATCACTAAATCACGTTGACTCAGTGATTGCGTACTTGTAATCATGTCTCAAGAAACGTGACTTTATGGCATACAGCTGCTGTTATCTGTTACTGCTATAAAATTGCTCACCTATCTTTTTAAGAACAAAAAAAAAGATTATGACTACGAAAAAAAACCTTTAACTAACTTTCCAAGATGTCTATGGAAGAAATATTGCTTAATTCCAAACTGAGATTAAAACTGGCTGATTTTCCATAATAACGTATAGAAGACTCAGCCGTATAAAATCAGCTAAAAATACTAATGCAAGTTATTATGCCTATTGAACTTAATTTTAAGTAAAGTTTACATCTTATCAGTCCAAGTTAAATGTAAAAATATGCCCAAATTAGGATATAGAGGTTAGCTGTATAAGGATGCTATATCAGAAAAAGATTCAAACTGTATAAAAGAACAAACCCTGTAAAGACATAACGTCCCAGCATAGACAGGTGGTTTGGGCGCTCGACTCGCAATCCCCGTCACAGCAAACATGCTCGCCCTTTCAGCCGTGGGGGCGTTATAATGTGACGGTCAATTCCACTATTCGTTGGTAAAAGAGTAGCCCAAGAGTTGGCGTTGGGTGGTGATGACTAGCTGCCTTCCCTCTAGTCTTACACTGCTAAATTAGGGACGGCTAGCGCAGATAGCCCTCGAGTAGCTTTGCGCGAAATTCAAAACAAACAAACAAACTGTCCACCATCAACTTCTAAACGCTAAAGTCATTATCTGTTTTAATTCGGATCGTATTTATGTTCCTAGTGGCTGAGGGATACATTAACAATTAAAAAAAAGTTTTGTTGTTTTTATTAGTAGACACGTTACAGATGTTAAACTGATTCCTTATCGTTGTGATTTTTTTGTGACACCCTCACTTTGTTGACACTATGTGTAAGGTATCTGTTGTGCTACCATCGGTCGGAGCTAATTTTAAACAATTTAAGCGAAAATGCTTAGGTCATGATTTATATCACTGAAATGTTAAAAATAATTTATTTTTGAATATTCATTGGTGTTTTTCAGCATTTATGGAATAAATGGATATTATATATTTATATAATGGATCCTAGTATAATCCTGCAGGAAAGGTTTAAAGTGGCTGCCTTCACGTCAAGCTTTTGATTTTGTTGCAAACTTATACCTGTACATAGGTTATTATAGAATTGTAAACCTTTTAATTGTGACTTAGATGTTAAGTAACTGACCGTGGACCTGTATCCTTGTCCATTACTAAAGTCTTTTCATTTTGGCTTAGATGTTAAGTAACAGACTGTGTACTTGTATTCTTGTCTATTACTAGTTTCATTAAAAAAGCATGAATTGCCGTCAAATATCTAAGAATTTGCCATTGCTTGTGTGTCAAAATGGAGTTACTTTGAACACTGTTCAAATTAACCTCAGCAATATTAGACTTATTAGACCTTTCAGTGTATCTCACACTATGATAAACAGGCCAGGACAGAGTCTGCAGTTGGTTCAAGAATATCAGCAGTGAATTTCAGTGGTTAGTTTGACGTCTATGCCAAAGATGTTCAACTGGGTTAAGATCACGTAATTGTAGTGGCCGCCAAGAAAAATGACTGAAGTAACTATCGTGTCTTTCAACTAATATCAGGAAAATCAACCACAGTATATTGTCGCGTTATTGTATTCGAATAGCCGTTGTCTGGCAGAATAGAACTGAAACATTATGGAGTGACCAATGACCTTCAGGTATAGTTTGAGTGTTGTTTGACCTTCCGATCTAATCAAAGGACCCAGCCTCTGCCACAAGAACTTTCCCCACTCAATAACACCACCTACAGGAACTTGCACCTTTGAAATAACATTGGGTCTAGTGTCTCATGTGACTTTCTATATTATTTTTTTCATTCAGTTGTCAATACAAAAACGGGGTGAAACGTGATTCGTCAGATCACATCATACGTTTCCAATCATTCACTGAACACAGTTTTCACCTATCACGTCGTACTTTACTCATTATATTTGAGATCGCCATCACAATTAAATATATTATAATATGAAAATCAAGTACAGAACGGGGCATAATTACGTAGTCATTTAATTGCTACACTAATATGATAGTAACCGGCCTTTCTGTTTCATTTCCGTGTAAAACGTAGTAAGATACTGGTAGACTAAGACATGCTTTCACCTGCATGTTGAGCCTGGTGGAACTTTGAGGTACTGTGTACTTACCTTGTATACTTGGTAACTTTTCCGTTTCTCATAATTTTACTCGTTGCAATTAACTCTCTGGACATTATTCCTTGTTACGCTGTTGTTGATTAACAGAATCTTTATATGTTTAGCTGAATGGCATTCTAATGAAAAGATAAACATTTTTTATATCCTGAACGAAACAAACGGCCAGACGTGGTTAGCGTTTCGACTCCAGGTGTCTAAAGTTCGAGACGTGATGCCGTTTAACGGGTTCCGTACTTTCATCCGTGAGTGCGTTATATGAGTGTGAATAACTCCTGTTACTCATCTCAAACTTCTTATGGCGACGGGTGCTGCTGACTGGCTGTCTCTTCCCTCTGGTCAGTAATTCAGCGTTATATGAGTGTGAATAACTCCTATTACTCATCTCAAACTTCTTATGGCGACGGGTGCTGCTGACTGGCTGTCTCTTCCCTCTGGTCAGTAATTCAGCGTTATATGAGTGTGAATAACTCCTGTTACTCATCTCAAACTTCTTATGGCGACGGGTGCTGCTGACTGGCTGTCTCTTCCCTCTGGTCAGTAATTCAGCGTTATATGAGTGTGAATAACTCCTGTTACTCATCTCAAACTTCTTATGGCGACGAGTGCTGCTGACTGGCTGTCTCTTCCCTCTGGTCAGTAATTCAAAGTTAGGGAAGGCTATGCCTAAACCCTAGGGGCTTCTGACCTAATCTTTCAGACCACGGTGCAAAAGATGACTTTCAAGTTGAAAAATTTCAATGAATTTCAAAAAAAGACCCAAAACTCGAGCGCTTTTGAATAGTTTACTGTTCTTCTCCAGGAGAAAAAAGGGTGAACTATTAAAAAGCGCTAGAGTTTTGGGTATTTTTTTAATTCATTGCAACTTTTGTGTGTGATCCTGTGTGCTAACTCTTTTATCAGAAATTAATTGACAATATATTATTTATTTTGTTCTCTTTTGTTTATTTTAGGAAATTTTAATTAATTGTGAAATAAAAATTAATAGCTTATTCTCAAAACATTTAACAAATACTACTATTTCGCTGATGACAGATAGATACAATTGCTTCGAGGTGATAAAAGTAATGCCCCATTCTTTTACTGTGCATTGTCAATACATACATGATTAGATACCAGAGGAATCCATCCCAGACTTTAACCAGTTAAAATTGCCAAATCTGAGTGAAGTTTGGTATATTTCACAGTTATTTATCTATTGTTAAGCCACATCATTGATATTAAAGTTTTACATGACCAACTACTTGTATATCATAGTAGCTTTATTTTTATTTGTTAGAGTTGGCTAAAATACACATTCGGTTATTATGATAGTCAACGGACAGTGCTTAACTTAATTTTTTTACGTGTTCATCTTATTTTTTATGGTTGTGCGAATGGGACGCCGGTACACTTTCATAAGACATAAATAACCGCTTTGGACTGTTTTTGTATATGTACGTATGTGTGTATATAGTTCATGGCCACTTTCTATTGTTGTAAACCATAATAATAGTCTAACAAGCAAGTGGATTTCCCAGAATGTTTACCAACCGGTTCTTACAATATTTGATGTGCCTTAAGTCGATGACACGTACCAACTCATTCACTAAGGTTAAAAACCTACATTGATGCTTTTTCCAACAAGCTAAGTGAGAAAAATAACCTTATCTAAGAGAAAGTTCACCTTGAAAACCAAGTCAGCTTAGAGGCATTCAAAGAATGTTGTTAACATATGCCCATAAAAGGAAAGCTGTCATCACTATATAAACGTCCAGATCTTCTAGAACAGTTGATACTTTAAAAGAGTGGCTGAACGAACACAACATACAGTTTACACTTTAAACAGTAGCTGAACGAACAGAACATGCACTTTATACTTTAAAGAGTGGCTGAACGAACAGAACATACAGTTTATACTTTAAAGAGTAGCTGAACGAACAGAACATACACTTTATACTTTAAAGAGTGGCTTAACGAACACAACATACAGTTTACACTTTAAACAGTAGCTGAACGAACAGAACATACACTTTATACTTTAAAGAGTGGATGAACGAACAGAACATACAGATTAGACTTTCAAGAGTGGCTGAACGAACAGAACATACCTTCTGCATCAGGTAGGTACCTATTATTTTTCGTCATATCATACGAATTAGGCAATGCTTTTCACAAATACGCCTTTTAAACATCTTCAAAATCGTGTTTTCTAACTGATTCGTATAGTCACTCTTTTTGGGCAGGGCATGGCTTAGTGGTTAACGTGACCGGATTTCGATTTTGCAAACTTTTGGTTCGCGATCCGTTACCGCCAAAAGTGCGGTCGTATTTAGGGCCGTGGGTGCATTATAACAGTGACAGACATAATATCCCATTATTCGATTATGTAAGAACAGCCCCAGTAGTTGTCGGTAGGTCCTGTTTACTATTTATATTTATTTATATCATTTTTGAGAAGCATACTATGTTGATGTAAATATATTTTAATTCCTTTTTTTTTTGTAATTATGTTTGGCCTATATGAGTTGTTACATGACGTCTTTGTTTAACTTGTTGTATGAATGACATAAATATAAAATTTCCTAGCTTTTCGGAATGACTTATATGTGACACTTCTACAACGGATACTTCAAAAACACTGAAATGTCTAAGGTGTGTCATTAGGCTTAACAACGAAGTGATTATATTATAGTATTGTTTGCTAAGGCCTACATATATTTTTTACTTAGGTTCGAAAGTTTAAACTCCAACATTTTGGTTTTACTTTGGTGTGCATTGAGCAGCTTATCTCTCCTTACAAGCAATCATAATATGTGCAATTTCACATTGTAGCCTGTATCCAAAAACCATGATCTCTCCACCCCGTCATTGGTTTGTTTGGTTGTATATCAGAGGGATAATATTATCGTGTAAATATTGTTTTAAAGATTGGCTGGGCTACAAGGTAAAAAGATATTAGTTTTAAGATTAGTTTTGGAAGCAGAAGGTTAACTGGTAATTTTGGTCCTTTGTTGCTATGTGACCTAGTTTTTTTCATCTACACGTTGTTTGGCACTAACTTGACTTTTGTTAAAGATAAAGTGAATTACAGATAATAAATTATTCTTTAATATTGATAATCGTTACTTGTCTCTCAACATATAAATTCACGTAAACACAGTACAGTGTTATTTATTAGTTAGATATATTTATATATGTCTTAGGTTTGAACGCAAAAATGATCACTCTTTACTTAACAAAAATTAAGGCCCAGCCGAAGTGTTCCAAGATCCAGATGGCCATGGCTTTTGTTACATTGTTTTCGTTGTTATATGTTTCTTGTTCTTTATGTTTATTTGTAAAGACATACTTGACCTTTTTTATCATTTTTTTGTCTACATTTTCAATATGTCAGTTGAATCATTTCCCTTTTAAACTTACTTAATAACCAAATTTTTGAACTGCTACTAATTATGTCTAGTTTGGATTTTCATGAGGTTAAATAGATACCACTTATAAATTTCTTGGTTTTGTATACAGAATTTATGTTAATTTTTCCTTATCTAGTATTGAATTAATGTTAGCTTAAATTGGTACTACAGTAGGAATCTGTTGGAGAAATTACGTAAGTTTTAGTGAAGGTTTGCTCTAGGGTCACAATAACATGGAGACAGAGTAAAGAGTATCCCAGTACAGGAATATCATTTCAACAACACCCATCGTATAACAAGAAGTCTATAAAAGTAATGATCTCCCAGAAGAAGAAGTGGCAGCCAGTATACTCCCAAGCAGTTATTGGTTGACATTTTACATGAAGATTGGACATGCGACTTGGTGTTCTTAGTTGAGTGATTTCCGCTTGTTAATAAAGTGGTTAAAAGCCAATCAGATGCTGAATAGTACAAAGGAGCAGCACACCATCAGTCATCAATCATATAGGAGGTTAATGGCTACTGACAAATACAAAACTATGTGGATAGTGAGCAAGAATACTGAGATTTCGCAAAATTTAATTGAAGTGACCATGTACATCTTGATAACTACTTGGTCACTTGTGGTCACCAATGCCCACACAAAAGTATGCCTGCAATCGTAGCTAAGAAAGGCATTGGTCATTTAAAATAACAACAAGACCTTATCCAGCAACCAAATGCAAGGTGGTGAGTCATTAAGCACCTCCTGCTTATATCACGCATATTAGTCTTGAAATTGTAAAGAACCTCAACAAATGAACGTTTAAGAATAATTTCTTAAGTATTAAAGTAAATGGATTAGGGCAGAGAAAAATTTACTAACTAATCTAAGCCTATATGGGACCTGCTAACCAACAGAAAGCAAAATTAAACACAAAACTTAGAACTCTTCTTAATAGAGATTAACTAGACGTGAGTAGATGTCTAGGAGATTGGCGACAGAAAGAAGAAACAAAGAAGGTTGGTACAGTAAAGAAACTATATGGCCTCTCATAGTGTTTCAAACTAAAAGAAGAAACAAAGAAGGTTGGTACAGTAAAGAAACTATATGGCCTCTCATAGTGTTTCAAACTAAAAGAAGAAACAAAGAATGTTGGTACAGTAAAGAAACTATATGGCCTCTCAGACTGTTTAAAACTAAAAGAAGAAACAAAGAGAGTTGGTATACTAGAGGAACTATATGGCCTCTTAGACTGTTTAAAACTAAAAGAAGAAACAAAGAGGGTTGGTATACTAGAGGAACAATATGGTCTTTCGGACTGTTTAAAACTAAAAGAAGAAACAAAGAGAGTTGGTATAATAGAGAAACTATATGGCCTCTTAGACTATTTTAAACTAAAAGTCAATACCATCAACTAAGACGAACCGAAAGTCAGACTTCACAAATACAGGAGCATGGTTTCCACCTATGCGCATTTGTAGATCAAATATAATGTTCATCCTCAGTACCATTGTAGAAACACCACCCATTTCCAGCATAGCCATTTCTTCAGCCTACATATTAACTTATTCTAACAGATGGCAAAGAAATGAGTAAAATGAAATTATCAATTTAATATACAAAACGTAAGATTAACCCTCTGGTTGCTAGCTTGTACCAATGAGAAAATGTCTGTGAATTGTTATGTTGCAGGCTTGGATACACACACACACAGACTCAAAACTATGACGTCAATAGGCCATCCGATAACAAAAAACTAAGGTAATTTGAGTTGTTAAAAAGTGAATAACTAGCAGTAGCTGGGGTTTAACACATTAGTACAGTTTGTTAGAGCGCTCGTTTGGCTTACGAGGCGAGTAATTCGATTTTGCTCACAAAAGACGCAAAAGTAGTAATACTATACGTAGAAAAAACAGTTTTTACATCATCCACGAATAGGACTTCTCACAAGCCAATCAACTTCTCTAACAAAGAAGCTAAAGGGTTTGCTCTTTCTTAAACCATAAGTTAGTGCCTATAGGAAGTAAGCTAAAAAGTTAATACCATAGAAACTGTTAGCAAGGTTATTTTTAACAACTGAAACTACTACTTTTATCTTCTCTGACAAATAAGGCCAGTCCTCGAGCTTTATTTCAGTCTTGATATTACGTCTAGCTGTGTACCAATCTTTCTTTTATATTCCTATTTTTGCATCGTTTTTAACAGGATATTATCTGCTAAATGAGCGCCCTAGAATCAGTTAGTGACGCATTTTTAAGAAACTCGTACTGTAAATAGTAAATGCACTAGTAAAACTTTACGCAATTTTGGAGATAGTCTTTATGCAATAGAAAATGAAAACAAATACTGAATAATTCAGTTAAGAAATGTGACAGATATGGCTGAGGCTAGCAAAGTTAGGATTGTAAAAATCTGTAATAATAGTATCGCAAATCTCGCTAAAATCATGCAAACCAGTGGCACATAGGTAATTATGCAGGCTAATAACACAAAAACCGAGTTTCGACGCCCGTGGAGGTTATAGCACAGACAAATCATTGTATAGCTTTGTGCTTAACTGCAAACAAACCCTAAAATCATTTATTTATGAGGGGTCTGGGAAGAAGATCAATGCAGAATAGAAAAGGAGATACATTAAATTACTATTAGAGCATGGTAATATCTTATGCCACATTCTACAGATAACTTTACTTCATATATTAAACGATATAGCTTCATTTGGCATGCCTGGTGGAATGCATTTAGAACAAAACAAAATTTGAGAGGCTCTTATGTACAGTCTTGTTACGCTCTTAAAGAAGTGGTAACTGAGTCGTTCTAACACCATCAATATTTCAATACTGGCAAAGTTTGACATACCTTCAAAGACAGTCTAAAACCATCACCTCTTCCGAGTCCTGATAGCTATGTAAGTTGGTTATTATTGACGATCACACGTGTCAGAAGCAAGGCACTTTGTTACAGAAGAAGAGTTATGTGGGCAAAATATAAAGAATACTCGGTCGGTCATTCAATATAACCGAGTACGACACTGGTAACCACGAGTAGCCAAACGGCCACTTATGTAAGGTTAAATTGACCCTATATCATTCTGCATGTATTGTCCCACTGAATTCTAGAAACTATAATTATAGAAATTGTCACTTCTTTGAACAAGAATTCGAGTTGGGCACACATAATGTAAGAGCCAATCAATGCGAAAAGTTAGACACAACAAAGGGCTATAAACACTTTCCCATCACGTGTATGGAATCGCCATTTTAGCGTTATATGCTCTCAAGCTTGCCGCTGAGCCACCGTGGGGCGTCTGTAGAGAAACATTAAACTGAGGAATCGTGTTTAGAAGCAGCTAAACACAAATGATAACGTTCTTCGGTGAATCTCTCAGTTCTGTTCCTCCCCGTCCAGAAAATTAATGTATAAATTAATTTCACTATTTATAGTTTCTTGTCAGTTTATTCATAATTCTCGTTCTTTTCAATGAATTGTAAGATACAGAAGCAACGGGTTTTGCTATTTATTATAAGTCTCAATATCACATCTTTTCATTTTACTTAAATGTCTTAACTATTTGTTTCGCCCCCTGGTGGCTCAGCGGTAAGCCTGAGAACTTATGTCACTAAAAATCGGGTTTGGACACCAGCGGTGGACACAGCACAGATAGCCCACGATGCAGCTTTACGTTTAGTAACAAAACTGTTTGTTTTTTTTAGTTTTGTTTTACTGAGGCATCCACAGATGGCAGCAGCATATTCCTACAAACCATACGAAGTTCAATAGCAATGTTTTATCGCCTTACGATCTGATGGAACGCAAGATTGACAACGTAATGAATACCATCCAGTATAAAATAAACCTATTATCTTTAATTTTAAAAGTTCTCGTGCTACCTAGAAATGTACTTAAATTCCCCTTATTAAATGATGAGCTATTATGCAAAGTATCATCTAGTCATATACTATCATTCAATATAGAAGCGTTGACTCATACAAAACAGCCATAATTTTTAAAAACATCATAGAAACCACCATTGATATAAAGATGGATAACAAGCCACTGATCAGTTCGAAGGCATAAATATTTATAAAAACGATAAAGTTTGCCACAACAAGAGACAATTCCAGGATGTTTAAGGCCTGCTATATAGCCCATAAGGCCCACTACCAGTATTACCATGTAGAATCACAGATGTTGTGTAAACTGGCATAGAGCCACCAACTTGGCTACAACCGTTACAGCAAATGCATACTTAACCCAACACACCCTAGAAATGAAGGAACTTGTAGTTCACTCTCAAAAGGCGCTCTAAGATGTAGCGGACCACATATGGGAAGTTCATGAATAGAAGAAGTCCAAATGCGGAATAATCTGAAGACATTGCATTAAAAGGAAAGAGGGGACCTGTATAGAAGGAAGAAAAGGTCTCGATGCTAGAACGAAATGACCATCACGAGCTTATGTGTCTGTTACTGGCTGTATAAACGATTTACAATGACCAACAGCTGCCTCAAATTCATAAGTGTGTGAGAAAATATTGACTCCACTATGGCCACATAGTGATGACAAAACCATTTTATTGTTGAAATTTAAAGACAGGCTAGGCATAGCTAAAGAAGCAAACCAGAATGGTCCAGAGGCAGGAAGTCAAATGAGGCATATTAATGATAACCCAAAGAAAGATCACGGCTGTTAGTTTAATCTCTAAATTTATCTTAAATGGTCTTTTCCTGAATTCCACACACTCCAAGTCTTCCAGTGTTATGTGTATATGTTACACGCTTTCGGATTAATTCTTTATTAAATACTAACTTTCTGTTTTTAAATATTTGAATTGCCTTAACGACCCACCACTCAACCCAGACTTTCTTTTTTTTCTTTTTTATTAAATAGGCTTATCTGCCTGGTCGTTGAAAACAGCAATTTATTTCAGCCTTTTGTTAATAACTTAAGATTTAAAAAAAAAAGACATTACATGAGTAACCGGAAAGGGAGATCATGATGAAATGGCTTTTGGATAACCCATGAGATTAATAGTCTTTAAAACAGAAGAGCATAGATCTTACCACGAATGAGTTCGAGATTATTTCCCTTAACCTAAAATTATACACTTAACCACAAAATTTGTTTTTCTTCATATTACCCGTTTTCATGTCTAAAGAAGTGTAACTTAGGCAAACTATACAACTGAAACAATAACTTTGCAACTAAGTGTAGTATACAAGATAGTAAAAAAACCAGCAACAATAATTTCCAACAAGGCAGTGACTCGTCTACAAATGTAAAACAAAAAATGTTTAAGAAAAACTCGTAGCATAAGAATGTAACACGGTATCTTATTATTTCTGTATTAGAAATACAGTTTATTTTTAGTACTTTATACAAACTTAGTATAACATCTGTTAGACATTTCAGAGGTTACATGCACTAGACACACAGTTTCAATTACAGGTTTTTTGTTGGGTTTTTTAATTGGTTACCCTAGAAATGACAAGTAACTCACCCAGAAATCTGAGTAATAAACCTTGGTGATTTAATAACAACTAAAATAGCTTAAATGTCAGAATATATTAAAATGAGTTTTATAATCAAAATTACAGCAAAGAGCTAATGTTTCACTTTCTCAGATTACGCAGGCCTGCGATTGTCTTGAAATTTTTACATGTTCTACTGTAATTCATGTACGCTGAATCCGAAAATGGTATCCATTTTTCTCCATCACGTACAGATTTTCACAACACCTCATATATACTTTTACATAAGTGAATCATTAAAATGTTGACAACCACTGTCTATAGATTTTTCTAAACCAGTCGCGATGTGAGTCTTATGGATCGTTCTAGAACCCAAACATAATAATAAAAAATGTTCACTGTGGCAAACGAAATAATAATTTGATCTAAGTGAGAGTCCCCCCCCATTTGTAAAAAATCTTACGTGATAGAAAAAAAATATTATTATTTTCGAAATCTGCGTAGCTGAATTATGGAAAATCCGTTATTAAAACCAAAACAACTTTTATGAAGTTTAAATTCGCAAGCCTGTGTTATCGAGTCAATACGTGTATCTAACACAACTACGAATTTAGCGCTCATTTCTTCCCAAGTTGTATTCTACTAAGCCTTTTTAATACAAAACGTAAATAACACACCTGGCTGACTCTTCCCTTAATAATTGAATAAGTAGAGTTGTTTAAACATTTGTTTTAACAACAAGTTAAAGCTTGGAATGGTCTATTATTTCATTGGGGGGGGGGGTGCGTCTATGAGCCAGACTAGTTTCGGAGAATTCCACTCCTCATCAGTGACCCTGGACACTACCTCATAGACACACACCCC